>NW_027288766.1:300000-545230 GCF_037038585.1 Patagioenas fasciata | reverse complement strand
TACCTAACCCCAAATCTAAACCTTACCCAAATCTAACCTAAATCTAAACCTAAAATCTAAACCTAACCCCAAATCTAAACCTAAAATCTAAACCTAACCCCAAATCTAACCTAACCCCAAATCTAAACCTAAAATCTAAACCTAACCCCAAATCTAAACCTAACCCCAATCTAAACCTAAAATCTAAACCTAACTCCAAATCTAAACACCTAAAATCTAAACCTAACCCCAAATCTAAACCTAACCCCAAATCTAAACCTAAAATCTAAACCTAACCCAAATCTAAACCTAAAATCTAAACCTAACCCCAAATCTAAACCTAAAATCTAAACCTAACCCAAATCTAAACCTAACCCCATATCTAAACCTAAAATCTAAACCTAACCCCAAATCTAAACCTAACCCCATATCTAAACCTAAAATCTAAACCTAACCCCAAATGTAAACCTAAAATCTAAACCTACCCGCAAATCTAAACCTAACCCCAAATCTAAACCTAAAATCTAAACCTAACCCCAAATCTAAACCTTACCCCAAATCTAACCTAAAATGTAAACCTAACCCCAAATATAAATCTAAAATCTAAACCTAACCCCAAATCTAAACCTAAAATCTAAACCTAACCCCAATCTAAACCTAAAATCTAACCTAAAATCTAAACCTAACCCCAAATCTAAACCTAAAATCTAAACCTAACCCCAAATCTATACCTAACCCCAAATCTAAACCTAACCCCAAATCTAAACCTAAAATCTAAACCTAACTCCAAATCTAAACCTAAAATCTAAACCTAACCCCAAATCTAAACCTAACCCCAAATCTAAACCTAAAATCTAAACCTAAGCCCAAATCTAAACCTAAAATCTAAACCTAACCCCAAATCTAAACCTCAAATCTAAACCTAACCCCAAATCTAAACCTAACCCCAAATCTAAACCTAAAATCTAAACCTAAAATCTAAACCTAACCCCAAATCTAAACCTAAAATCTAAACCTAACCCCAAATCTAAGCCTAACCCCAAATCTAAACCTAAAATCTAAACCTAACCCCAATTCTAAACCTAAAATCTAAACCTAACCCCAAATCTAAACCTAAAATCTAAACCTAACCCCAAATCTAAACCTTACCCCAAATATAAACCTAAAATCTAAACCTAACCCCAAATCTAAACCTAAAATCTAAACCTAACCCTAAATCTAAACCTAACCCCAAATCTACACCTAAAATCTAAACCTAACCCCAAATCTAAACCTAAAATCTAAACCTAACCCCAAATCTAAACCTAAAATCTAAACCTAACCCCAAATCTAAAACCTAACCCCAAATCTAAACCTAAAATCTAAACCTAACCCCAAATCTAAACCTAAAATCTAAACCTAACCCCAAATCTAAACCTAAAATCTAAACCTAACCCCAAATCTAACCCTTACCCCAAATATAATCCTAAAATCTAAACCTAACCCCAAATCTAAACCTAAAATCTAAACCTAACCCCAAATCTAAACCTAACCCCAAATCTACACCTAAAATCTAAACCTAACCCCAAATCTAAACCTAAAATCTAAACCTAACCCCAAATCTAAACCTAACCCCAAATCTAAACTTAAAATCTAAACCTAACCCCAAATCTAAACCTAACCCCAAATCTAAACCTAAAATCTAAACCTAACCCCAAATTTAAACCTAAAATCTAAACCTAACCCAAATCTAAACCTAAAATCTAAACCTAACCCCAAATGTAAACCTAACCCCAAATCTAAACCTAAAATCTAAACCTAACCCCAAATCTAAACCTAACCCCAAATCTAAACCTAAGATCTAAACCTAAACCCAAATCTAAACCTAAAATCTAAACCTAACCCAAAATCTAAACCTAAAATCAAAACCTAACCCAAATCTAAACCTAACCCAAATCTAAACCTAAAATCTAAACCTAACCCCAAATCTAAACCTAAAATCTAAACCTAACCCAAAATCTAAACCTAACCCCAAATCTAAACCTAAAATCTAAACCTAACCCCAAATCTAAACCTAAAATCTAAACCTAACCCCAAATCTAAACCTAAACCCAAATCTAAACCTAAAATGTAAACCTAACCCCAAATGTAAACCTAAAATCTAAACCTACCCGCAAATCTAAACCTAACCCCAAATCTAAACCTAAAATCTAAACCTAACCCCAAATCTAAACCTTACCCCAAATCTAAACCTAAAATCTAAACCTTACCCCAAATATAAACCTAAAATCTAAGCCTAACCCCAAATCTAAACCTAAAATCTAAACCTAACCCCATATCTAAACCTAAAATCTAAACCTAACACCAAATCTAAACCTAAAATCTAAACCTAACCCCAAATCTAAACCTAACCCCAAATCTAAACCTAAAATCTAAACCTAACCCCAAATCTAAACCTTACCCCAAATCTAAACCTAAAATGTAAACCTAACCCCAAATATAAATCTAAAATCTAAACCTAACCCCAAATCTAAACCTAAAATCTAAACCTAACCCCAAATCTAAACCTAAAATCTAAACCTAAAATCTAAACCTAACCCCAAATCTAAACCTAAAATCTAAACCTAACCCCAAATCTAAACCTAACCCCAAATCTAAACCTAAAATCTAAACCTAACCCCAAATCTAAACCTAACCCCAAATCTAAACCTAAAATCTAAACCTAACTCCAAATCTAAACCTAAAATCTAAACCTAACCCCAAATCTAAACCTAACCCCAAATCTAAACCTAAAATCTAAACCTAACCCCAAATCTAAACCTAAAATCTAAACCTAACCCCAAATCTAAACCTAAAATCTAAACCTAACCCCAAATCTAAACCTAACCCCATATCTAACCTAAAATCTAAACCTAACCCCAAATCTAAACCTAACCCCATATCTAAACCTAAAATCTAAACCTAACCCCAAATGTAAACCTAAAATCTAAACCTACCCGCAAATCTAAACCTAACCCCAAATCTAAACCTAAAATCTAAACCTAACCCCAAATCTAAACCTTACCCCCAAATCTAAACCTAAAATGTAAACCTAACCCCAAATATAAATCTAAAATCTAAACCTAACCCCAAATCTAAACCTAAAATCTAAACCTAACCCCAAATCTAAACCTAAAATATAAACCTAAAATCTAAACCTAACCCCAAATCTAAACCTAAAATCTAAACCTAACCCCAAATCTAAACCTAACCCCAAATCTAAACCTAAAATCTAAACCTAACCCCAAATCTAAACCTAACCCCAAATCTAAACCTAAAATCTAAACCTAACTCCAAATCTAAACCTAAAATCTAAACCTAACCCCAAATCTAAACCTAACCCCAAATCTAAACCTAAATCTAAACCTAAGCCCAAATCTAAACCTAAAATCTAAACCTAACCCCAAATCTAAACCTCAAATCTAAACCTAACCCCCAAATCTAAACCTAACCCCAAATCTAAACCTAAAATCTAAACCTAAAATCTAAACCTAACCCCAAATCTAAACCTAAAATCTAAACCTAACCCCAAATCTAAGCCTAACCCCAAATCTAAACCTAAAATCTAAACCTAACCCCAATTCTAAACCTAAAATCTAAACCTAACCCCAAATCTAAACCTAAAATCTAAACCTAACCCCAAATCTAAACCTTACCCCAAATATAAACCTAAAATCTAAACCTAACCCCAAATCTAAACCTAAAATCTAAACCTAACCCTAATCTAAACCTAACCCCAAATCTACACCTAAAATCTAAACCTAACCCAAATCTAAACCTAAAATCTAAACCTAACCCCAAATCTAAACCTAAAATCTAAACCTAACCCAAATATAAACCTAACCCCCAAATCTAACCTAAAATCTAAACCTAACCCAAATCTAAACCTAAAATCTAAACCTAACCCCAAATCTAAACCTAAAATCTAAACCTAACCCCAAATCTAACCCTTACCCCAAATATAATCCTAAAATCTAACCTAACCCCAAATCTAACCTAAAATCTAACCTAACCCCAAATCTAAACCTAACCCCAAATCTACACCTAAAATCTAAACCTAACCCCAAATCTAAACCTAAAATCTAAACCTAACCCCAAATCTAAACCTAACCCCAAATCTAAACTTAAAATCTAAACCTAACGCCAAATCTAAACCTAACCCCAAATCTAAACCTAAAATCTAAACCTAACCCCAAATTTAAACCTAAAATCTAAACCTAACCCCAAATCTAAACCTAAAATCTAAACCTAACCCCAAATGTAAACCAAACCCCAAATCTAAACCTAAAATCTAAACCTAACCCCAAATCTAAACCTAACCCCAAATCTAAACCTAAGATCTAAACCTAACCCAAATCTAAACCTAAAATCTAAACCTAACCCAAAATCTAAACCTAAAATCAAAACCTAACCCTAAATCTAAACCTAACCCCAAATCTAAACCTAAAATCTAAACCTAACCCCAAATCTAAACCTAAAATCTAAACCTAACCCAAAATCTAAACCTAACCCCAAATCTAAACCTAAAATCTAAACCTAACCCCAAATCTAAACCTAAAATCTAAACCTAACCCCAAATCTAAACCTAAACCCCAAATCTAAACCGAAAATCTAAACCTAACCCCAATCTAAACCTAAAATCTAAACCTACCCCAAATCTAAACCTAACCCCAAATCTAAACCTAAAATCTAAACCTAACCCCAAATCTAAACCGAACCCCATATCTAAACCTAAAATCTAAACCTAACACCAAATCTAAACCTAAAATCTAAACCTAACCCCAAATCTAAACCTAAAATCTAAACCTAACCCCAAATCTAAACCTTACCCCAAATCTAAACCTAAAATCTAAAACCTAACCCCAAATCTAAACCTAAAATCTAAACCTAACCCCAAATCTAAACCTAAAAGCTAAACCTAACCCCAAATCTAAACCTAACCCCCAAATCTAAACCAAAAATCTAAACCTAACCCCAAATCTAAACCTAACCCCAAATCTAAACCTAAAATCTAAACCTAACCCCAAATCTAAACCTAACCCCAAATCTAAACCTAAAATCTAAACCTAACCCCAAATCTAAACCTAACCCCAAATCTAAACCTAAAATCTAAACCTAACCCCAAATCTAAACCTAAAATCTAAACCTAACCCCAAATCTAAACCTAAAATCTAAACCTAACCCCAAATCTAAACCTAACCCCATATCTAAACCTAAAATCTAAACCTAACCCCAAATCTAAACCTAACCCCATATCTAAACCTAAAATCTAAACTAACCCCAAATCTAAACCTAAAATCTAAACCTATCCCCAAATCTAAACCTAACCCCAAATCTAAACCTAAAATCTAAACCTAACCCCAAATCTAAACCTTACCCCAAATCTAAACCTAAAATCTAAACCTTACCCCAAATCTAAACCTAAAATCTAAGCCTAACTCCAAATCTAAACCTAAAATCTAAACCTAACCCCATATCTAAACCTAAAATCTAAACCTAACACCAAATCTAAACCTAAAATCTAAACCTAACCCCAAATCTAAACCTAACCCCAAATCTAAACCTAAAATCTAAACCTAACCCCAAATCTAAACCTTGACCCCAAATCTAAACCTAAAATGTAAACCTAACCCCAAATGTAAACCTAAAATCTAAACCTACCCGCAAATCTAAACCTAACCCCAAATCTAAACCTAAAATCTAAACCTAACCCCAAATCTAAACCTTACCCCAAATCTAAACCTAAAATCTAAACCTTACCCCAAATATAAACTAAAATCTAAGCCTAACCCCAAATCTAAACCTAAAATCTAAACCTAACCCCAAATCTAAACCTAAATCTAAACCTAACACCAAATCTAAACCTAAAATCTAAACCTAACCCCAAATCTAAACCTAACCCCAAATCTAAACCTAAAATCTAAACCTAACCCCAAATCTAAACCTACCCCCAAATCTAAACCTAAAATGTAAACCTAACCCCAAATATAAATCTAAAATCTAAACCTAACCCCAAATCTAAACCTAAAATCTAAACCTAACCCCAAATCTAAACCTAAAATCTAAACCTAAAATATAAACCTAACCCCAAATCTAAACCTAAAATCTAAACCTAACCCCAAATCTAAACCTAACCCCAAATCTAAACGTAAAATCTAAACCTAACCCCAAATCTAAACCTAACCCCAAATCTAAACCTAAAATCTAAACCTAACTCCAAATCTAAACCTAAAATCTAAACCTAACCCCAAATCTAAACCTAACCCCAAATCTAAACCTAAAATCTAAACCTAAGCCCAAATCTAAACCTAAAATCTAAACCTAACCCCAAATCTAAACCTCAAATCTAAACCTAACCCCCAAATCTAAACCTAACCCCAAATCTAAACCTAAAATCTAAACCTAACCCCAAATCTAAACCTAAAATCTAAACCTAACCCCAAATCTAAGCCTAACCCCAAATCTAAACCTAAAATCTAAACCTAACCCAAAATCTAAACCTAAAATCTAAACCTAACCCCAAATCTAAACCTAAAATCTAAACCTAACCCCAAATCAAAACCTTACCCCAAATATAAACCTAAAATCTAAACCTAACCCCAAATCTAAACCTAAAATCTAAACCTAACCCCAAATCTAAACCTAACCCCAAATCTACACCTAAAATCTAAACCTAACCCCAAATCTAAACCTAAAATCTAATCCTAACCCCAAATCTAAACCTAAAATCTAAACCTAACCCCAAATCTAAACCTAACCCCAAATCTAAACCTAAAATCTAAACCTAACCCCAATTCTAAACCTAAAATCTAAACCTAACCCCAAATCTAAACCTAAAATCTAAACCTAACCCCAAATCTAACCCTGACCCCAAATATAATCCTAAAATCTAAACCTAACCCCAAATCTAAACCTAAAATCTAAACCTAACCCAAATCTAAACCTAACCCCAAATCTACACCTAAAATCTAAACCTAACCCCAAATCTAAACCTAAAATCTAAACCTAACCCCAAATCTAAACCTAACCCCCAAATCTAAACTTAAAATCTAAACCTAACCCCAAATCTAAACCTAACCCCAAATCTAAACCTAAAATCTAAACGTAACCCCAAATTTAAACCTAAAATCTAAACCTAACCCCAAATCTAAACCTAAAATCTAAACCTAACCCCAAATCTAAACCTAACCCCAAATCTAAACCTAAAATCTAAACCTAACCCCAAATCTAAACCTAACCCCAAATCTAAACCTAAGATCTAAACCTAACCCCAAATCTAAACCTAAATCTAAACCTAACCCCAAATCTAAACCTAAAATCAAAACCTAACCCCAAATCTAAACCTAACCCCAAATCTAAACCTAAAATCTAAACCTAACCCCAAATCTAAACCTAAAATCTAAACCTAACCCAAAATCTAAACCTAACCCCAATCTAAACCTAAAATCTAAACCTAACCCCAAATCTAAACCTAAAATCTAAACCTAACCCCAAATCTAAACCTAAACCCAAATCTAAACCTAAAATCTAAACCTAACCCCAAATCTAAACCTAAAATCTAAACCTAACCCCAAATCTAAACCTAACCCCAAATCTAAACCTAAAATCTAAACCTAACCCCAAATCTAAACCTAACCCCATATCTAAACCTAAAATCTAAACCTAACACCAAATCTAAACCTAAAATCTAAACCTAACCCCAAATCTAAACCTAAAATCTAAACCTAACCCCAAATCTAAACCTTACCCCAAATCTAAACCTAAAATCTAAACCTAACCCCAAATCTAAACCTAAAATCTAAACCTAACCCCAAATCTAAACCTAAAATCTAAACCTAACCCCAAATCTAAACCTAACCCCAAATCTAAACCTAAAATCTAAACCTAACCCCAAATCTAAACCTAAAATCTAAACCTAACCCCAAATCTAAACCTAACCCCAAATCTAAACCCCAAATCTAAGCCTAACCCCAAATCTAAACCTAAAATCTAAACCTAACCCCAAATCTAAACCTAAAATCTAAACCTAACCCCAAATCTAAACCTTACCCCAAATCTAAACCTAAAATCTAAACCTAAAATCTAAACCTAACCCCAAATCTAAACCTTACCCCAAATTTAAACCTAAAATCTAAACCTAACCCCAAATCTAAACCTAAAATCTAAACCTAACCCCAAATCTAAACCTAAAATCTAAACCTAACCCCAAATCTAAACCTAAAATCTAAACCTAACCCCAAATCTAAACCTAACCCCAAATCTAAACCTAAAATCTAAACCTAACCCCAAATCTAAACCTAACCCCAAATCTAAACCTAAAATCTAAACCTAACCCCAAATCTAAACCTAACCCCAAATCTAAACCTAAAATCTAAACCTAACCCCAAATTTAAACCTAAATTCTAAACCTAACCCCAAATCTAAACCTAAAATCTAAACCTAACCCCAAATCTAAATCTAACCCCAAATCTAAACCTAAAATCTAAACCTAACCCCAAATCTAAACCTAACCCCAAATCTAAACCTAAAATCTAAACCTAACCCCAAATCTAAACCTAAAATCTAAACCTAACCCCAAATCTAAAACTAACCCCAAATCTAAACCTAAAATCTAAACCTAACCCCAAATCTAAACCTAAAATCTAAACCTAACCCCAAATCTAAACCTAAAATCTAAACCTAACCCCAAATCTAAACCTAAAATCTAAACCTAACGCCAAATCTAAACCTAACCCCATATCTAAACCTAAAATCTAAACCTAACCCCAAATCTAAACCTAACCCCATATCTAAACCTAAAATCTAAACCTAACCCCAAATCTAAACCTAAAATCTAAACCTATCCCCAAATCTAAACCTAACCCCAAATCTAAACCTAAAATCTAAACCTAACCCCAAATCTAAACCTTACCCCAAATCTAAACTTAAAATCTAAACCTTACCCCAAATCTAAACCTAAAATCTAAGCCTAACTCCAAATCTAAACCTAAAATCTAAACCTAACCCCATATCTAAACCTAAAATCTAAACCTAACACCAAATCTAAACCTAAAATCTAAACCTAACCCCAAATCTAAACCTAACACCAAATCTAAACCTAAAATCTAAACCTAACCCCAAATCTAAACCTTACCCCAAATCTAAAAATAAAATGTAAACCTAACCCCAAATATAAATCTAAAATCTAAACCTAACCCCAAATCTAAACCTAAAATCTAAACCTAACCCCAAATCTAAACCTAAAATCTAAACCTAAAATCTAAACCTAACCCCAAATCTAAACCTAACCCCAAATCTAAACCTAAAATCTAAACCTAACCCCAAATCTAAACCTAAAATCTAAACCTAACCCCAAATCTAAACCTAACCCCTAATCTAAACCTAAAATCTAAACCTAACTCCAAATCTAAACCTAAAATCTAAACCTAACCCCAAATCTAAACCTAAAATCTAAACCTAACCCCAAATTTAAACCTAAAATCTAAACCTAACCCCAAATCTAAACCTAAAATCTAAACCTAACCCCAAATGTAAACCTAACCCCAAATCTAAACCTAAAATCTAAACCTAACCCCAAATCTAAACCTAACCCCAAATCTAAACCTAAAATCTAAACCTAAACCCAAATCTAAACCTAAAATCTAAACCTAACCCCAAATCTAAACCTAAAATCTAAACCTAACCCCAAATCTAAACCTAACCCCAAATCTAACCCTAAAATCTAAACCTAACCCCAAATCTAAACCTAAAATCTAAACCTAACCCAAAATCTAAACCTAACCCCAAATCTAAACCTAAAATCTAAACCTAACCCCAAATCTAAACCTAAAATCTAAACCTAACCCCAAATCTAAACCTAAACCCAAATCTAAACCTAAAATCTAAACCTAACCCCAAATCTAAACCTAAAATCTAAACCTAACCCCAAATCTAAACCTAACCCCAAATCTAAACCTAAAATCTAAACCTAACCCCAAATCTAAACCTAACCCCATATCTAAACCTAAAATCTAAACCTAACACCAAATCTAAACCTAAAATCTAAACCTAACCCCAAATCTAAACCTAACCCCAAATCTAAACCTAAAATCTAAACCTAACCCCAAATCTAAACCTTACCCCAAATCTAAACCTAAAATCTAAACCTAACCCCAAATCTAAACCTAACCCCATATCTAAACCTAAAATCTAAACCTAACACCAAATCTAAACCTAAAATCTAAACCTAACCCCAAATCTAAACCTAACCCCAAATCTAAACCTAAAATCTAAACCTAACCCCAAATCTAAACCTTACCCCAAATCTAAACCTAAAATCTAAACCTAACCCCAAATCTAACCCTAAAATCTAAACCTAACCCCAAATCTAAACCCCAAATCTAAACCTAACCCCAAATCTAAACCTAAAATCTAAACCTAAAATCTAAACCTAACCCCAAATCTAAACCTAAAATCTAAACCTAACCCCAAATCTAAACCTAACCCCAAATCTAAACCTAAAATCTAAACCTAACCCCAAATCAAAACCTAACCCCAAATCTAAACCTAAAATCTAAACCTAACCCCAAATCTAAACCTAAAATCTAAACCTAACCCCAAATCTAAACCTAAAATCTAAACCTAACCCCAAATCTAAACCTAACCCCAAATCTAAACCTAAAATCTAAACCTAACCCCAAATCTAAACCTAAAATCTAAACCTAACCCCAAATCTAAACCTAAAATCTAAACCTAACCCCAAATCTAAACCTAACCCCAAATCTAAACCTAAAATCTAAACCTAAAATCTAAACCTAACCCCAAATCTAAACCTAAAATCTAAACCTAACTCCAAATCTAAACCTAACCCCAAATCTAAACCTAAAATCTAAACCTAACCCCAATTCTAAACCTAAAATCTAAACCTAACCCCAAATCTAAACCTAAAATCTAAACCTAACCCCAAATCTAAACCTTACCCCAAATTTAAACCTAAAATCTAAACCTAACCCCAAATCTAAACCTAAAATCTAAACCTAACCCCAAATCTAAACCTAACCCCAAATCTAAACCTAAAATCTAAACCTAACCCCAAATCTAAACCTAACCCCAAATCTAAACCTAAAATCTAAACCTAACCCCAAATTTAAACCTAAATTCTAAACCTAACCCCAAATCTAAACCTAAAATCTAAACCTAACCCCAAATCTAAACCTAACCCCAAATCTAAACCTAAAATCTAAACCTAACCCCAAATCTAAATCTAAAATCTAAACCTAACCCAAAATCTAAACCTAACCCCAAATCTAAACCTAAAATCTAAACCTAACCCCAAATCTAAACCTTAAATCTAAACCTAACCCCAAATCTAAACCTAACCCCAAATCTAAACCTAAAATCTAAACCTAACCTAAAATCTAAACCTAACCCCAAATCTAAACCTAAAATCTAAACCTAACCCCAAATCTAAACCTAACCCCAAATCTAAACCTTATCCCAAATCTAAACCTAAAATCTAAACCTAACCCCAAATCTAAACCTAAAATCTAAACCTAACCCCAAATCTAAACCTAAAATCTAAACCTAACCCCAAATCTAAACCTAACCCCAAATCTAAACCTAAAATCTAAACCTAACCCCAAATCTAAACCTTACCCCAAATCTAAACCTAAAATCTAAACCTAACCCCAAATCTAACCCTAAAATCTAAACCTAACCCCAAATCTAACCCCAAATCTAAACCTAACCCCAAATCTAAACCTAAAATCTAAACCTAAAATCTAAACCTAACCCCAAATCTAAACCTAAAATCTAAACCTAACCCCAAATCTAAACCTAACCCCAAATCTAAACCTAAAATCTAAACCTAACCCCAAATCAAAACCTAACCCCAAATCTAAACCTAAAACCTAAACCTAACCCCAAATCTAAACCTAACCCCAAATCTAAACCTAAAATCTAAACCTAACCCCAAATCTAAACCTAACCCCAAATCTAAACCTAAAATCTAAACCTAACCCCAAATCTAAACCTAAAATCTAAACCTAACCACAAATCTAAACCTAAAATCTAAACCTAACCCCAAATCTATAACCTAACCCCAAATCTAAACCTAAAATCTAAACCTAAAATCTAAACCTAACCCCAAATCTAAACCTAAAATCTAAACCTAACTCCAAATCTAAACCTAACCCCAAATCTAAACCTAAAATCTAAACCTAACCCCAATTCTAAACCTAAAATCTAAACCTAACCCCAAATCTAAACCTAAAATCTAAACCTAACCCCAAATATAAACCTTACCCCAAATTTAAACCTAAAATCTAAACCTAACCCCAAATCTAAACCTAAAATCTAAACCTAACCCCAAATCTAAACCTAACCCCAAATCTAAACCTAAAATCTAAACCTAACCCCAAATCTAAACCTAACCCCAAATCTAAACCTAAAATCTAAACCTAACCCCAAATTTAAACCTAAATTCTAAACCTAACCCCAAATCTAAACCTAAAATCTAAACCTAACCCCAAATCTAAACCTAACCCCAAATCTAAACCTAAAATCTAAACCTAACCCCAAATCTAAACCTAAAATCTAAACCTAACCCAAAATCTAAACCTAACCCCAAATCTAAACCTAAAATCTAAACCTAACCCCAAATCTAAACCTAAAATCTAAACCTAACCCCAAATCTAAACCTAACCCCAAATCTAAACCTAAAATCTAAACCTAACCCCAAATCTAAACCTAACCCCAAATCTAAACCTAAAATCTAAACCTAAAATCTAAACCTAACCCCAAATCTAAACCTAAAACCTAAACCTAACCCCAAATCTAAACCTAACCCCAAATCTAAACCTAAAATCTAAACCTAACCCCAAATCTAAACCTAAAATCTAAACCTAACCCCAAATATAAACCTAACCCCAAATCTAAACCTAAAATCTAAACCTAACCCCAAATCTAAACCTAACCCCAAATCTAAACCTAAAATCTAAACCTAACCCCAAATCTAAACCTTACCCCAAATCTAAACCTAAAATCTAAACCTAACCCCAAATCTAACCCTAAAATCTAAACCTAACCCCAAATCTAACCCCAAATCTAAACCTAACCCCAAATCTAAACCTAAAATCTAAACCTAAAATCTAAACCTAACCCCAAATCTAAACCTAAAATCTAAACCTAACCCCAAATCTAAACCTAACCCCAAATCTAAACCTAAAATCTAAACCTAACCCCAAATCAAAACCTAACCCCAAATCTAAACCTAAAACCTAAACCTAACCCCAAATCTAAACCTAACCCCAAATCTAAACCTAAAATCTAAACCTAACCCCAAATCTAAACCTAACCCCAAATCTAAACCTAAAATCTAAACCTAACCCCAAATCTAAACCTAAAATCTAAACCTAACCACAAATCTAAACCTAAAATCTAAACCTAACCCCAAATCTAAACCTAACCCCAAATCTAAACCTAAAATCTAAACCTAAAATCTAAACCTAACCCCAAATCTAAACCTAAAATCTAAACCTAACTCCAAATCTAAACCTAACCCCAAATCTAAACCTAAAATCTAAACCTAACCCCAATTCTAAACCTAAAATCTAAACCTAACCCCAAATCTAAACCTAAAATCTAAACCTAACCCCAAATATAAACCTTACCCCAAATTTAAACCTAAAATCTAAACCTAACCCCAAATCTAAACCTAAAATCTAAACCTAACCCCAAATCTAAACCTAACCCCAAATCTAAACCTAAAATCTAAACCTAACCCCAAATCTAAACCTAACCCCAAATCTAAACCTAAAATCTAAACCTAACCCCAAATTTAAACCTAAATTCTAAACCTAACCCCAAATCTAAACCTAAAATCTAAACCTAACCCCAAATCTAAACCTAACCCCAAATCTAAACCTAAAATCTAAACCTAACCCCAAATCTAAACCTAAAATCTAAACCTAACCCAAAATCTAAACCTAACCCCAAATCTAAACCTAAAATCTAAACCTAACCCCAAATCTAAACCTAAAATCTAAACCTAACCCCAAATCTAAACCTAACCCCAAATCTAAACCTAAAATCTAAACCTAACCCCAAATCTAAACCTTACCCCAAATCTAAACCTAAAATCTAAACCTAACCCCAAATCTAAACCTAAAATCTAAACCTAACCAAATCTAAACCTAAAATCTAAACCTAACCCCAAATCTAAACCTAACCCCAAATCTAAACCTAAAATCTAAACCTAACCCCAAATCTAAACCTAACCCCAAATCTAAACCTAAAATCTAAACCTAACCCCAAATCTAAACCTAACCCCAAATCTAAACCTAAAATCTAAACCTAACCCCAAATCTAAACCTAAAATCTAAACCTAACCCCAAATCTAAACCTAACCCCAAATCTAAACCCCAAATCTAAGCCTAACCCCAAATCTAAACCTAAAATCTAAACCTAACCCCAAATCTAAACCTAAAATCTAAACCTAACCCCAAATCTAAACCTAAAATCTAAACCTAAAATCTAAACCTAACCCCAAATCTAAACCTAAAATCTAAACCTAACTCCAAATCTAAACCTAACCCCAAATCTAAACCTAAAATCTAAACCTAACCCCAAATCTAAACCTTACCCCAAATTTAAACCTAAAATCTAAACCTAACCCCAAATCTAAACCTAAAATCTAAACCTAACCCCAAATCTAAACCTAACCCCAAATCTAAACCTAAAATCTAAACCTAACCCCAAATCTAAACCTAAAATCTAAACCTAACCCCAAATCTAAACCTAACCCCAAATCTAAACCTAAAATCTAAACCTAACCCCAAATCTAAACCTAACCCCAAATCTAAACCTAAAATCTAAACCTAACCCCAAATTTAAACCTAAATTCTAAACCTAACCCCAAATCTAAACCTAAAATCTAAACCTAACCCCAAATCTAAATCTAACCCCAAATCTAAACCTAATATCTAAACCTAACCCCAAATCTAAACCTAACCCCAAATCTAAACCTAAAATCTAAACCTAACCCCAAATCTAAACCTAAAATCTAAACCTAACCCCAAATCTAAACCTAAAATCTAAACCTAACCCCAAATCTAAACCTAAAATCTAAACCTAACCCCAAATCTAAACCTAACCCCAAATCTAAATCTAACCCCAAATCTAAACCTAAAATCTAAACCTAACCCCAAATCTAAACCTAACCCCATATCTAAACCTAAAATCTAAACCTAACCCCAAATCTAAACCTAACCCCATATCTAAACCTAAAATCTAAACCTAACCCCAAATCTAAACCTAAAATCTAAACCTATCCCCAAATCTAAACCTAACCCCAAATCTAAACCTAAAATCTAAACCTAACTCCAAATCTAAACCTTACCCCAAATCTAAACCTAAAATCTAAACCTTACCCCAAATCTAAACCTAAAATCTAAGCCTAACTCCAAATCTAAACCTAAAATCTAAACCTAACCCCAAATCTAAACCTAAAATCTAAACCTAACACCAAATCTAAACCTAAAATCTAAACCTAACCCCAAATCTAAACCTTACCCCAAATCTAAACCTAAAATGTAAACCTAACCCCAAATCTAAATCTAAAATCTAAACCTAACCCCAAATCTAAACCTAAAATCTAAACCTAACCCCAAATCTAAACCTAAAATCTAAACCTAAAATCTAAACCTAACCCCAAATCTAAACCTAACCCCAAATCTAAACCTAAAATCTAAACCTAACCCCAAATCTAAAACTAAAATCTAAACCTAACCCCAAATCTAAACTTAAAATCTAAACCTAACCCCAAATTTAAACCTAAAATCTAAACCTAACCCCAAATCTAAACCTAAAATCTAAACCTAACCCCAAATGTAAACCTAACCCCAAATCTAAACCTAAAATCTAAACCTAACCCCAAATCTAAACCTAACCCCAAATCTAAACCTAAAATATAAACCTAAACCCAAATCTAAACCTAAAATCTAAACCTAACCCCAAATCTAAACCTAAAATCTAAACCTAACCCCAAATCTAAACCTAACCCCAAATCTAACCCTAAAATCTAAACCTAACCCCAAATCTAAACCTAAAATCTAAACCTAACCCAAAATCTAAACCTAACCCCAAATCTATACCTAAAATCTAAACCTAACCCCAAATCTAAACCTAAAATCTAAACCTAACCCCAAATCTAAACCTAAACCCAAATCTAAACCTGAAATCTAAACCTAACCCCAAATCTAAACCTAAAATCTAAACCTAACCCCAAATCTAAACCTAACCCCAAATCTAAACCTAAAATCTAAACCTAACCCCAAATCTAAACCTAACCCCATATCTAAACCTAAAATCTAAACCTAACACCAAATCTAAACCTAAAATCTAAACCTAACCCCAAATCTAAACCTAACCCCAAATCTAAACCTAAAATCTAAACCTAACCCCAAATCTAAACCTTACCCCAAATCTAAACCTAAAATCTAAACCTAACCCCAAATCTAACCCTAAAATCTAAACCTAACCCCAAATCTAAACCCCAAATCTAAACCTAACCCCAAATCTAAACCTAAAATCTAAACCTAAAATCTAAACCTAACCCCAAATCTAAACCTAAAACCTAAACCTAACCCCAAATCTAAACCTAACCCCAAATCTAAACCTAAAATCTAAACCTAACCCCAAATCTAAACCTAAAATCTAAACCTAACCCCAAATCTAAACCTAACCCCAAATCTAAACCTAAAATCTAAACCTAACCCCAAATCTAAACCTAACCCCAAATCTAAACCTAAAATCTAAACCTAAAATCTAAACCTAACCCCAAATCAAAACCTAAAATCTAAACCTAACTCCAAATCTAAACCTAACCCCAAATCTAAACCTAAAATCTAAACCTAACCCCAATTCTAAACCTAAAATCTAAACCTAACCCCAAATCTAAACCTAAAATCTAAACCTAACCCCAAATCTAAACCTTACCCCAAATTTAAACCTAAAATCTAAACCTAACCCCAAATCTAAACCTAAAATCTAAACCTAACCCCAAATCTAAACCTAAAATCTAAACCTAACCCCAAATCTAAACCTAACCCCAAATCTAAACCTAAAATCTAAACCTAACCCCAAATCTAAACCTAACCCCAAATCTAAACCTAAAATCTAAACCTAACCACAAATCTAAACCTAAAATCTAAACCTAACCCCAAATCTAAACCCCAAATCTAAACCTAACCCCAAATCTAAACCTAAAATCTAAACCTAACCCCAAATCTAAACCTAAAATCTAAACCTAACCCCAAATCTAAACCTAACCCCAAATCTAAACCTAAAACCTAAACCTAACCCCAAATCTAAACGTAAAATCTAAACCTAACCCCAAATCTAAACCTAACCCCAAATCTAAACCTAAAATCTAAACCTAACCCCAAATCTAAACCTAAAATCTAAACCTAACCCCAAATCTAAACCTAAAATCTAAACCTAACCCCAAATCTAAACCTAAAATCTAAAGCTAACCCCAAATCTAAAACTAACCCCATATCTAAACCTAAAATCTAAACCTAACCCCAAATCTAAACCTAACCCCATATCTAAACCTAAAATCTAAACCTAACCCCAAATGTAAACCTAAAATCTAAACCTACCCCCAAATCTAAACCTAACCCCACATCTAAACCTAAAATCTAAACCTAACCCCAAATCTAAACCTTACCCCAAATCTAAACCTAAAATCTAAACCTTACCCCAAATCTAAACCTAAAATCTAAGCCTAACTCCAAATCTAAACCTAAAATCTAAACCTAACCCCATATCTAAACCTAAAATCTAAACCTAACACCAAATCTAAACCTAAAATCTAAACCTAACCCCAAATCTAAACCTAACCCCAAATCTAAACCTAAAATCTAAACCTAACCCCAAATCTAAACCTTACCCCAAATCTAAACCTAAAATGTAAACCTAACCCCAAATATAAATCTAAAATCTAAACCTAACCCCAAATCTAAACCTAAAATCTAAACCTAACCCCAAATCTAAACCTAAAATCTAAACCTAAAATCTAAACCTAACCCCAAATCTAAACCTAACCCCAAATCTAAACCTAAAATCTAAACCTAACCCCTAATCTAAACCTAAAATCTAAACCTAACCCCAAATCTAAACCTAACCCCAAATCTAAACCTAAAATCTAAACCTAACCCCAAATCTAAACCTAACCCCAAATCTAAACCTAAAATCTAAACCTAACTCCAAATCTAAACCTAAAATCTAAACCTAACCCCAAATCTAAACCTAAAATCTAAACCTAACCCCAAATTTAAACCTAAAATCTAAACCTAACCCCAAATCTAAACCTAAAATCTAAACCTAACCCCAAATCTAAACCTAACCCCAAATCTAAACCTAAAATCTAAACCTAACCCCAAATCTAAACCTAACCCCAAATCTAAACCTAAAATCTAAACCTAAACCCAAATCTAAACCTAAAATCTAAACCTAACCCCAAATCTAAACCTAAAATCTAAACCTAACCCCAAATCTAAACCTAACCCCAAATCTAACCCTAAAATCTAAACCTAACCCCAAATCTAAACCTAAAATCTAAACCTAACCCAAAATCTAAACCTAACCCCAAATCTAAACCTAAAATCTAAACCTAACCCCAAATCTAAACCTAACCCCAAATCTAAACCTAAAATCTAAACCTAACCCCAAATCTAAACCTAACCCCATATCTAAACCTAAAATCTAAACCTAACACCAAATCTAAACCTAAAATCTAAACCTAACCCCAAATCTAAACCTAACCCCAAATCTAAACCTAAAATCTAAACCTAACCCCAAATCTAAACCTTACCCCAAATCTAAACCTAAAATCTAAACCTAACCCCAAATCTAAACCTAAAATCTAAACCTAACCCCAAATCTAAACCTAACCCCAAATCTAAACCTAAAATCTAAACCTAACCCCAAATCAAAACCTAACCCCAAATCTAAACCTAAAACCTAAACCTAACCCCAAACCTAAACCTAACCCCAAATCTAAACCTAAAATCTAAACCTAACCCCAAATCTAAACCTAAAATCTAAACCTAACCCCAAATCTAAACCTAACCCCAAATCTAAACCTAAAATCTAAACCTAACCCCAAATCTAAACCTAAAATCTAAACCTAACCCCAAATCTAAACCTAAAATCTAAACCTAACCCCAAATCTAAACCTAACCCCAAATCTAAACCTAAAATCTAAACCTAAAATCTAAACCTAACCCCAAATCTAAACCTAAAATCTAAACCTAACTCCAAATCTAAACCTAACCCCAAATCTAAACCTAAAATCTAAACCTAACCCCAATTCTAAACCTAAAATCTAAACCTAACCCCAAATCTAAACCTAAAATCTAAACCTAACCCCAAATCTAAACCTTACCCCAAATTTAAACCTAAAATCTAAACCTAACCCCAAATCTAAACCTAAAATCTAAACCTAACCCCAAATCTAAACCTAACCCCAAATCTAAACCTAAAATCTAAACCTAACCCCAAATCTAAACCTAACCCCAAATCTAAACCTAAAATCTAAACCTAACCCCAAATTTAAACCTAAATTCTAAACCTAACCCCAAATCTAAACCTAAAATCTAAACCTAACCCCAAATCTAAACCTAACCCCAAATCTAAACCTAAAATCTAAACCTAACCCCAAATCTAAACCTAAAATCTAAACCTAACCCCAAATCTAAACCTAACCCCAAATCTAAACCTAAAACCTAAACCTAACCCCATATCTAAACCTAAAATCTAAACCTAACCCCAAATCTAAACCTAACCCCAAATCTAAACCTAAAATCTAAACCTAACCCCAAATCTAAACCTAAAATCTAAACCTAACCCCAAATCTAAACCTAAAATCTAAACCTAACCCCAAATCTAAAACTAACCCCATATCTAAACCTAAAATCTAAACCTAACCCCAAATCTAAAACTAACCCCATATCTAAACCTAAAATCTAAACCTAACCCCAAATGTAAACCTAAAATCTAAACCTACCCCCAAATCTAAACCTAACCCCACATCTAAACCTAAAATCTAAACCTAACCCCAAATCTAAACCTTACCCCAAATCTAAACCTAAAATCTAAACCTTACCCCAAATATAAACCTAAAATCTAAGCCTAACTCCAAATCTAAACCTAAAATCTAAACCTAACCCCATATCTAAACCTAAAATCTAAACCTAACACCAAATCTAAACCTAAAATCTAAACCTAACCCCAAATCTAAACCTAACCCCAAATCTAAACCTAAAATCTAAACCTAACCCCAAATCTAAACCTTACCCCAAATATAAACCTAAAATGTAAACCTAACTCCAAATATAAATCTAAAATCTAAACCTAACCCCAAATCTAAACCTAAAATCTAAACCTAACCCCAAATCTAAACCTAAAATCTAAACCTAAAATCTAAACCTAACCCCAAATCTAAACCTAACCCCAAATCTAAACCTAAAATCTAAACCTAACCCCTAATCTAAACCTAAAATCTAAACCTAACCCCAAATCTAAACCTAACCCCAAATCTAAACCTAAAATCTAAACCTAATTCCAAATCTAAACCTAAAATCTAAACCTAACCCCAAATCTAAACCTAACCCCAAATCTAAACCTAAAATCTAAACCTAACCCCAAATCTAAACCTAAAATCTAAACCTAACCCCAAATCTAAACCTAACCCCAAATCTAAACCTAAAACCTAAACCTAACCCCAAATCTAAACCTAAAATCTAAACCTAACCCCAAATCTAAACCTAACCCCAAATCTAAACCTAAAATCTAAACCTAACCCCAAATCTAAACCAAAAATCTAAACCTAACCCCAAATCTAAACCTAAAATCTAAACCTAACCCCAAATCTAAAACTAACCCCATATCTAAACCTAAAATCTAAACCTAACCCCAAATCTAAAACTAACCCCATATCTAAACCTAAAATCTAAACCTAACCCCAAATGTAAACCTAAAATCTAAACCTACCCCCAAATCTAAACCTAACCCCACATCTAAACCTAAAATCTAAACCTAACCCCAAATCTAAACCTTACCCCAAATCTAAACCTAAAATCTAAACCTTACCCCAAATATAAACCTAAAATCTAAGCCTAACTCCAAATCTAAACCTAAAATCTAAACCTAACCCCATATCTAAACCTAAAATCTAAACCTAACACCAAATCTAAACCTAAAATCTAAACCTAACCCCAAATCTAAACCTAACCCCAAATCTAAACCTAAAATCTAAACCTAACCCCAAATCTAAACCTTACCCCAAATATAAACCTAAAATGTAAACCTAACTCCAAATATAAATCTAAAATCTAAACCTAACCCCAAATCTAAACCTAAAATCTAAACCTAAAATCTAAACCTAACCCCAAATCTAAACCTAACCCCAAATCTAAACCTAAAATCTAAACCTAACCCCAAATCTAAACCTAAAATATAAACCTAACCCAAAATCTAAACCTAACCCCAAATCTAAACCTAAAATCTAAACCTAACCCCAAATCTAAACCTAAAATCTAAACCTAACCCCAAATCTAAACCTAAACCCAAATCTAAACCTAAAATCTAAACCTAACCCCAAATCTAAACCTAAAATCTAAACCTAAACCCAAATCTAAACCTAACCCCAAATCTAAACCTAAAATCTAAACCTAACCCCAAATCTAAACCTAAAATCTAAACCTAACCCCAAATCTAAACCTAACACCAAATCTAAACCTAAAATCTAAACCTAACCCCAAATCTAAACCTAACCCCAAATCTAAACCTAAAATCTAAACCTAACCCCAAATCTAAACCTTACCCCAAATCTAAACCTAAAATCTAAACCTAACCCCAAATCTAAACCTAAAATCTAAACCTAACCCCAAATCTAAACCTAAAATCTAAACCTAACCCCAAATCTAAACCTAACCCCAAATCTAAACCTAAAATCTAAACCTAACCCCAAATCTAAACCTAACCCCAAATCTAAACCTAAAATCTAAACCTAACCCCAAATCTAAACCTAACCCCAAATCTAAACCTAAAATCTAATCCTAACCCCAAATCTAAACCTAACCCCAAATCTAAACCTAAAATCTAAACCTAACCCCAAATCTAAACCTAAAATCTAAACCTAACCCCAAATCTAAACCTAACCCCAAATCTAAACCCCAAATCTAAGCCTAACCCCAAATCTAAACCTAAAATCTAAACCTAACCCCAAATCTAAACCTAAAATCTAAACCTAACCCCAAATCTAAACCTTACCCCAAATCTAAACCTAAAATCTAAACCTAAAATCTAAACCTAACCCCAAATCTAAACCTAAAATCTAAACCTAACTCCAAATCTAAACCTAACCCCAAATCTAAACCTAAAATCTAAACCTAACCCCAATTCTAAACCTAAAATCTAAACCTAACCCCAAATCTAAACCTAAAATCTAAACCTAACCCCAAATCTATACCTTACCCCAAATTTAAACCTAAAATCTAAACCTAACCCCAAATCTAAACCTAAAATCTAAACCTAACCCCAAATCTAAACCTAACCCCAAATCTAAACCTAAAATCTAAACCTAACCCCAAATCTAAACCTAAAATCTAAACCTAACCCCAAATCTAAACCTAACCCCAAATCTAAACCTAAAATCTAAACCTAACCCCAAATCTAAACCTAACCCCAAATCTAAACCTAAAATCTAAACCTAACCCCAAATCTAAACCCAACCCCAAATCTAAACCTAAAATCTAAACCTAACCTAAAATCTAAACCTAAAATCTAAACCTAACCCCAAATCTAAACCTAAAATCTAAACCTAACCCCAAATCTAAACCTAACCCCAAATCTAAACCTAAAATCTAAACCTAACCCCAAATCTAAACCTAAAATCTAAACCTAACCCCAAATCTAAACCTAACCCCAAATCTAAACCTAAAACCTAAACCTAACCCCAAATCTAAACCTAAAATCTAAACCTAACCCCAAATCTAAACCTAACCCCAAATCTAAACCTAAAATCTAAACCTAACCCCAAATCTAAACCTAAAATCTAAACCTAACCCCAAATCTAAACCTAAAATCTAAACCTAACCCCAAATCTAAACCTAAAATCTAAACCTAACCCCAAATCTAAACCTTAACCCAAATCTAAACCTAAAATCTAAACCTTACCCCAAATATAAACCTAAAATCTAAGCCTAACTCCAAATCTAAACCTAAAATCTAAACCTAACCCCATATCTAAACCTAAAATCTAAACCTAACACCAAATCTAAACCTAAAATCTAAACCTAACCCCAAATCTAAACCTAACCCCAAATCTAAACCTAAAATCTAAACCTAACCACAAATCTAAACCTTACCCCAAATCTAAATCTAAAATGTAAACCTAACCCCAAATATAAATCTAAAATCTAAACCTAACCCCAAATCTAAACCTAACCCCAAATCTAAACCTAAAATCTAAACCTAAAATCTAAACCTAACCCCAAATCTAAACCTAACCCCAAATCTAAACCTAAAATCTAAACCTAACCCCAAATCTAAACCTAAAATCTAAACCTAACCCCAAATCTAAACCTAACCCCAAATCTAAACCTAAAATCTAAACCTAACCCCAAATCTAAACCTAACCCCAAATCTAAACCTAAAATCTAAACCTAACCCCAAATCTAAACCTAAAATCTAAACCTAACCCCAAATCTAAACCTAACCCCAAATCTAAACCTAAAATCTAAACCTTACCCCAAATCTAAACCTAAAATGTAAACCTAACCCCAAATCTAAACCTAACCCCAAATCTAAACCTAAAATCTAAACCTAACCCCAAATCTAAACCTAAAATCTAAACCTAACCCCAAATCTAAACCTCAAATCTAAACCTAACCCCAAATCTAAACCTAACCCCAAATCTAAACCTAAAATCTAAACCTAAATCTAAACCTAACCCCAAATCTAAACCTAAAATCTAAACCTAACCCCAAATCTAAGCCTAACCCCAAATCTAAACCTAAAATCTAAACCTAACCCCAAATCTAAACCTAAAATCTAAACCTAACCCCAAATCTAAACCTAAAATCTAAACCTAACCCCAAATCTAAACCTTACCCCAAATATAAACCTAAAATCTAAACCTAACCCCAAATCTAAACCTAAAATCTAAACCTAACCCCAAATCTAAACCTAACCCCAAATCTAAACCTAAAATCTAAACCTAACCCCAAATCTAAACCTAAAATCTAAACCTAACCCCAAATCTAAACCTAACCCCAAATCTAAACCTAAAATCTAAACCTAACCCCAAATCTAAACCTAAAATCTAAACCTAACCCCAAATCTAAACCTAAAATCTAAACCTAACCCCAAATTTAAACCTAAAATCTAAACCTAACCCCAAATCTAAACCTAAAATCTAAACCTAACCCCAAATCTAAACCTAAAACCTAAACCTAACCCCAAATCTAAACCTAAAATCTAAACCTAACCCCAAATCTAAACCTAACCCCAAATCTAAACCTAAAATCTAAACCTAACCCCAAATCTAAACCTAAAATCTAAACCTAACCCCAAATCTAAACCTAACCCCAAATCTAAACCTAAAATCTAAACCTAACCCCAAATCTAAACCTAACCCCATATCTAAACCTAAAATCTAAACCTAACCCCAAATCTAAACCTAAAATCTAAACCTAACCCCAAATCTAAACCTAAAATCTAAACCTAACCCCAAATCTAAACCTTACCCCAAATCTAAACCTAAAATCTAAACCTAACCCCAAATCTAAACCTAAAATCTAAACCTAACCCCAAATCTAAACCTAAAATCTAAACCTAACCCCAAATCTAAACCTAAAATCTAAACCTAACCCCAAATCTAAACCTAACCCCAAATCTAAACCTAAAATCTAAACCTAACCCCAAATCTAAACCTAACCCCAAATCTAAACCTAAAATCTAAACCTAACCCCAAATCTAAACCTAACCCCAAATCTAAACCTAAAATCTAAACCTAACCCCAAATCTAAACCTAACCCCAAATCTAAACCTAAAATCTAAACCTAACCCCAAATCTAAACCTAAAATCTAAACCTAACCCCAAATCTAAACCCCAAATCTAAGCCTAACCCCAAATCTAAACCTAAAATCTAAACCTAACCCCAAATCTAAACCTAAAATCTAAACCTAACCCCAAATCTAAACCTTACCCCAAATCTAAACCTAAAATCTAAACCTAAAATCTAAACCTAACCCCAAATCTAAACCGAAAATCTAAACCTAACTCCAAATCTAAACCTAACCCCAAATCTAAACCTAAAATCTAAACCTAACCCCAATTCTAAACCTAAAATCTAAACCTAACCCCAAATCTAAACCTAAAATCTAAACCTAACCCCAAATCTATACCTTACCCCAAATTTAAACCTAAAATCTAAACCTAACCCCAAATCTAAACCTAAAATCTAAACCTAACCCCAAATCTAAACCTAACCCCAAATCTAAACCTAAAATCTAAACCTAACCCCAAATCTAAACCTAAAATCTAAACCTAACCCCAAATCTAAACCTAACCCCAAATCTAAACCTAAAATCTAACCCCAAATCTAAACCTAACCCCAAATCTAAACCTAAAATCTAAACCTAACCCCAAATCTAAACCTAACCCCAAATCTAAACCTAAAATCTAAACCTAACCCCAAATCTAAACCTAAAATCTAAACCTAACCCCAAATCTAAACCTAACCCCAAATCTAAACCTAAAATCTAAACCTAACCCCAAATCTAAACCTAACCCCAAATCTAAACCTAAAATCTAAACCTAACCCCAAATCTAAACCCAACCCCAAATCTAAACCTAAAATCTAAACCTAACCTAAAATCTAAACCTAAAATCTAAACCTAACCCCAAATCTAAACCTAAAATCTAAACCTAACCCCAAATCTAAACCTAACCCCAAATCTAAACCTAAAATCTAAACCTAACCCCAAATCTAAACCTAAAATCTAAACCTAACCCCAAATCTAAACCTAACCCCAAATCTAAACCTAAAACCTAAACCTAACCCCAAATCTAAACCTAAAATCTAAACCTAAAATCTAAACCTAACCCCAAATCTAAACCTAAAATCTAAACCTAACCCCAAATCTAAAACTAAAATCTAAACCTAACCCCAAATCTAAACCTAAAATCTAAACCTAACCCCAAATCTAAACCTAAAATCTAAACCTAACCCCAAATCTAAACCTTACCCCAAATCTAAACCTAAAATCTAAACCTTACCCCAAATATAAACCTAAAATCTAAGCCTAACTCCAAATCTAAACCTAAAATCTAAACCTAACCCCATATCTAAACCTAAAATCTAAACCTAACACCAAATCTAAACCTAAAATCTAAACCTAACCCCAAATCTAAACCTAACCCCAAATCTAAACCTAAAATCTAAACCTAACCACAAATCTAAACCTTACCCCAAATCTAAACCTAAAATGTAAACCTAACCCCAAATATAAATCTAAAATCTAAACCTAACCCCAAATCTAAACCTAACCCCAAATCTAAACCTAAAATCTAAACCTAAAATCTAAACCTAACCCCAAATCTAAACCTAACCCCAAATCTAAACCTAAAATCTAAACCTAACCCCAAATCTAAACCTAAAATCTAAACCTAACCCCAAATCTAAACCTAACCCCAAATCTAAACCTAAAATCTAAACCTAACCCCAAATCTAAACCTAACCCCAAATCTAAACCTAAAATCTAAACCTAACCCCAAATCTAAACCTAAAATCTAAACCTAACCCCAAATCTAAACCTAACCCCAAATCTAAACCTAAAATCTAAACCTTACCCCAAATCTAAACCTAAAATGTAAACCTAACCCCAAATCTAAACCTAACCCCAAATCTAAACCTAAAATCTAAACCTAACCCCAAATCTAAACCTAAAATCTAAACCTAACCCCAAATCTAAACCTCAAATCTAAACCTAACCCCAAATCTAAACCTAACCCCAAATCTAAACCTAAAATCTAAACCTAAATCTAAACCTCACCCCAAATCTAAACCTAAAATCTAAACCTAACCCCAAATCTAAGCCTAACCCCAAATCTAAACCTAAAATCTAAACCTAACCCCAAATCTAAACCTAAAATCTAAACCTAACCCCAAATCTAAACCTAAAATCTAAACCTAACCCCAAATCTAAACCTTACCCCAAATATAAACCTAAAATCTAAACCTAACCCCAAATCTAAACCTAAAATCTAAACCTAACCCCAAATCTAAACCTAACCCCAAATCTAAACCTAAAATCTAAACCTAACCCCAAATCTAAACCTAAAATCTAAACCTAACCCCAAATCTAAACCTAAAATCTAAACCTAACCCCAAATCTAAACCTAACCCCAAATCTAAACCTAAAATCTAAACCTAACCCCAAATATAAACCTAAAATCTAAACCTAACCCCAAATCTAAACCTAAAATCTAAACCTAACCCCAAATCTAAAACTAAAATCTAAACCTAACCCCAAATCTAAACCTAAAATCTAAACCTAACCCCAAATCTAAACCTAAAACCTAAACCTAACCCCAAATCTAAACCTAAAATCTAAACCTAACCCCAAATCTAAACCTAACCCCAAATCTAAACCTAAAATCTAAACCTAACCCCAAATCTAAACCTAAAATCTAAACCTAACCCCAAATCTAAACCTAACCCCAAATCTAAACCTAAAATCTAAACCTAACCCCAAATCTAAACCTAACCCCATATCTAAACCTAAAATCTAAACCTAACCCCAAATCTAAACCTAAAATCTAAACCTAACCCCAAATCTAAACCTAAAATCTAAACCTAACCCCAAATCTAAACCTTACCCCAAATCTAAACCTAAAATCTAAACCTAACCCCAAATCTAAACCTAAAATCTAAACCTAACCCCAAATCTAAACCTAAAATCTAAACCTAACCCCAAATCTAAACCTAACCCCAAATCTAAACCTAAAATCTAAACCTAACCCCAAATCTAAACCTAAAATCTAAACCTAACCCCAAATCTAAACCTAACCCCAAATCTAAACCTAAAATCTAAACCTAACCCCAAATCTAAACCTAAAATCTAAACCTAACCCCAAATCTAAACCTAACCCCAAATCTAAACCTAACCCCAAATCTAAACCTAAAATCTAAACCTAACCCCAAATCTAAACCTAAAATCTAAACCTAACCCCAAATCTAAGCCTAAGCCCAAATCTAAACCTAAAATCTAAACCTAACCCCAATTCTAAACCTAAAATCTAAACCTAACCCCAAATCTAAACCTAAAATCAAACCTAACCCCAAATCTAAACCTTACCCCAAGTATAAACCTAAAATCTAAGCCTAACCCCAAATCTAAACCTAAAATCTAAACCTAACCCCAAATCTAAACCTAACCCCAAATCTAAACCTAAAATCTAAACCTAACCCCAAATCTAAACCTAACCCCATATCTAAACCTAACCCCAAATCTAAACCTAACCCCATATATAAACCTAAAATCTAAACCTAACCCCAAATGTAAACCTAAAATCTAAACCTACCCCCAAATGTAAACCTAACCCCAAATCTAAACCTAAAATCTAAACCTAACCCCAAATCTAAACCTAACCCCAAATCTAAACCTAAAATCTAAACCTTACCCCAAATATAAACCTAAAATCTAAGCCTAACTCAAAATCTAAACCTAACCCCAAATCTAAACCTAACCCCATATCTAAACCTAAAATCTAAACCTTACCCCAAATCTAAACCTAAAATGTAAACCTAACCCCAAATATAAATCTAAAATCTAAACCTAACCCCAAATCTAAACCTAAAATCTAAACCTAACCCCAAATCTAAACCTAAAATCTAAACCTAAAATCTAAACCTAACCCCAAATCTAAACCTAACCCCAAATCTAAACCTAAAATCTAAACCTAACCCCAAATCTAAACCTAAAATCTAAACCTAACCCCAAATCTAAACCTAACCCCAAATCTAAACCTAAAATCTAAACCTAACTCCAAATCTAAACCTAAAATCTAAACCTAACCCCAAATCTAAACCTAACCCCAAATCTAAACCCCAAATCTAAGCCTAACCCCAAATCTAAACCTAAAATCTAAACCTAACCCCAAATCTAAACCTAAAATCTAAACCTAACCCCAAATCTAAACCTTACCCCAAATCTAAACCTAAAATCTAAACCTAAAATCTAAACCTAACCCCAAATCTAAACCTAAAATTTAAACCTATCCCCAAATCTATACCTAAAATCTAAACCTAACCCCAAATCTAAACCTAACCCCAAATCTAAACATAAAATCTAAACCTAACCCCAAATCTAAACCTAAAATCTAAACCTAACCCCAAATCTAAACCTAACCCCAAATCTAAACCTAAAATCTAAACCTAACCCCAAATCTAAACCTAACCCCAAATCTAAACCTAAAATCTAAACCTAACCCCAAATCTAAACCTAACCCCAAATCTAAACCTAAAATCTAAACCTAACCCCAAATTTAAACCTAAATTCTAAACCTAACCCCAAATCTAAACCTAAAATCTAAACCTAACCCCAAATCTAAACCTAACCCCAAATCTAAACCTAAAATCTAAACCTAACCCCAAATCTAAACCTAACCCCAAATCTAAACCTAAAATCTAAACCTAACCCCAAATCTAAACCTAAAATCTAAACCTAACCCCAAATCTAAACCTAACCCCAAATCTAAACCTAAAATCTAAACCTAACCCCAAATCTAAACCTAAAATCTAAACCTAACCCCAAATCTAAACCTAACCCCAAATCTAAACCTAAAACCTAAACCTAACCCCAAATCTAAACCTAAAATCTAAACCTAACCCCAAATCTAAACCTAACCCCAAATCTAAACCTAAAATCTAAACCTAACCCCAAATCTAAACCTAAAATCTAAACCTAACCCCAAATCTAAACCTAAAATCTAAACCTAACCCCAAATCTAAACCTAAAATCTAAACCTAACCCCAAATCTAAACCTAACCCCATATCTAAACCTAAAATCTAAACCTAACCCCAAATCTAAACCTAACCCCATATCTAAACCTAAAATCTAAACCTAACCCCAAATGTAAACCTAAAATCTAAACCTACCCCCAAATCTAAACCTAACCCCAAATCTAAACCTAAAATCTAAACCTAACCACAAATCTAAACCTTAACCCAAATCTAAACCTAAAATCTAAACCTTACCCCAAATATAAACCTAAAATCTAAGCCTAACTCCAAATCTAAACCTAAAATCTAAACCTAACCCCATATCTAAACCTAAAATCTAAACCTAACACCAAATCTAAACCTAAAATCTAAACCTAACCCCAAATCTAAACCTAACCCCAAATCTAAACCTAAAATCTAAACCTAACCACAAATCTAAACCTTACCCCAAATCTAAATCTAAAATGTAAACCTAACCCCACCTCTAAACCTAAAATCTAAACCTAACCCCAAATCTAAACCTAAAATCTAAACCTAACCCCAAATCTAAACCTAAAATCTAAACCTAAAATCTAAACCTAACCCCAAATCTAAACCTAACCCCAAATCTAAACCTAAAATCTAAACCTAACCCCAAATCTAAACCTAAAATCTAAACCTAACCCCAAATCTAAACCTAACCCCAAATCTAAACCTAAAATCTAAACCTTGCCCCAAATCTAAACCTAAAATGTAAACCTAACCCCAAATCTAAACCTAACCCCAAATCTAAACCTAAAATCTAAACCTAACCCCAAATCTAAACCTAAAATCTAAACCTAACCCCAAATCTAAACCTCAAATCTAAACCTAACCCCAAATCTAAACCTAACCCCAAATCTAAACCTAAAATCTAAACCTAAATCTAAACCTAACCCCAAATCTAAACCTAAAATCTAAACCTAACCCCAAATCTAAGCCTAACCCCAAATCTAAACCTAAAATCTAAACCTAACCCCAATTCTAAACCTAAAATCTAAACCTAACCCCAAATCTAAACCTAAAATCTAAACCTAACCACTAATCTAAAACTTACCCCAAATATAAACCTAAAATCTAAACCTAACCCCAAATCTAAACCTAAAATCTAAACCTAACCCCAAATCTAAACCTAACCCCAAATCTAAACCTAACCCCAAATCTAAACCTAAAATCTAAACCTAACCCCAAATCTAAACCTAAAATCTAAACCTAACCCCAAATCTAAACCTAAAATCTAAACCTAACCCCAAATCTAAGCCTAAAATCTAAACCTAACCCCAAATCTAAACCTAACCCCAAATCTAAACCTAAAATCTAAACCTAACCCCAAATCTAAACCTAAAATCTAAACCTAACCCCAAATCTAAACCTAAAATCTAAACCAAACCCCAAATTTAAACCAAAAATCTAAACCTAACCCCAAATCTAAACCTAAAATCTAAACCTAACCCCAAATCTAAACCTAAAATCAAAACCTAACCCCAAATCTAAACCTAACCCCAAATCTAAACCTAAAACCTAAACCTAACCCCAAATCTAAACCTAAAATCTAAACCTAACCCCAAATCTAAACCTAACCCCAAATCTAAACCTAAAATCTAAACCTAACCCCAAATCTAAACCTAAAATCTAAACCTAACCCGAAATCTAAACCTAACCCCAAATCTAAACCTAAAATCTAAACCTAACCCCAAATCTAAACCTAACCCCATATCTAAACCTAAAATCTAAACCTAACCCCAAATCTAAACCTAAAATCTAAACCTAACCCCAAATCTAAACCTAAAATCTAAACCTAACCCCAAATCTAAACCTAACCCCAAATCTAAACCTAAAATCTAAACCTAACCCCAAATCTAAACCTAAAATCTAAACCTAACCCCAAATCTAAACCTAACCCCAAATCTAAACCTAAAATCTAAACCTAACCCCAAATCTAAACCTAAAATCTAAACCTAACCCCAAATCTAAACCTAAAATCTAAACCTAACCCCAAATCTAAACCTAACCCCATATCTAAACCTAAAATCTAAACCTAACCCCAAATCTAAAACTAACCCCATATCTAAACCTAAAATCTAAACCTAACCCCAAATGTAAACCTAAAATCTAAACCTACCCCCAAATCTAAACCTAACCCCACATCTAAACCTAAAATCTAAACCTAACCCCAAATCTAAACCTTACCCCAAATCTAAACCTAAAATCTAAACCTTACCCCAAATATAAACCTAAAATCTAAGCCTAACTCCAAATCTAAACCTAAAATCTAAACCTAACCCCATATCTAAACCTAAAATCTAAACCTAACACCAAATCTAAACCTAAAATCTAAACCTAACCCCAAATCTAAACCTAACCCCAAATCTAAACCTAAAATCTAAACCTAACCCCAAATCTAAACCTTACCCCAAATATAAACCTAAAATGTAAACCTAACTCCAAATATAAATCTAAAATCTAAACCTAACCCCAAATCTAAACCTAAAATCTAAACCTAACCCCAAATCTAAACCTAAAATCTAAACCTAAAATCTAAACCTAACCCCAAATCTAAACCTAACCCCAAATCTAAACCTAAAATCTAAACCTAACCCCAAATCTAAACCTAAAATCTAAACCTAACCCCAAATCTAAACCTAACCCCAAATCTAAACCTAAAACCTAAACCTAACCCCAAATCTAAACCTAAAATCTAAACCTAACCCCAAATCTAAACCTAACCCCAAATCTAAACCTAAAATCTAAACCTAACCCCAAATCTAAACCTAAAATCTAAACCTAACCCCAAATCTAAACCTAAAATCTAAACCTAACCCCAAATCTAAAACTAACCCCATATCTAAACCTAAAATCTAAACCTAACCCCAAATCTAAAACTAACCCCATATCTAAACCTAAAATCTAAACCTAACCCCAAATGTAAACCTAAAATCTAAACCTACCCCCAAATCTAAACCTAACCCCACATCTAAACCTAAAATCTAAACCTAACCCCAAATCTAAACCTTACCCCAAATCTAAACCTAAAATCTAAACCTTACCCCAAATATAAACCTAAAATCTAAGCCTAACTCCAAATCTAAACCTAAAATCTAAACCTAACCCCATATCTAAACCTAAAATCTAAACCTAACACCAAATCTAAACCTAAAATCTAAACCTAACCCCAAATCTAAACCTAACCCCAAATCTAAACCTAAAATCTAAACCTAACCCCAAATCTAAACCTTACCCCAAATATAAACCTAAAATGTAAACCTAACTCCAAATATAAATCTAAAATCTAAACCTAACCCCAAATCTAAACCTAAAATCTAAACCTAACCCCAAATCTAAACCTAAAATCTAAACCTAAAATCTAAACCTAACCCCAAATCTAAACCTAACCCCAAATCTAAACCTAAAATCTAAACCTAACCCCTAATCTAAACCTAAAATCTAAACCTAACCCCAAATCTAAACCTAACCCCAAATCTAAACCTAAAATCTAAACCTAACTCCAAATCTAAACCTAAAATCTAAACCTAACCCCAAATCTAAACCTAACCCCAAATCTAAACCTAAAATCTAAACCTAACCCCAAATCTAAACCTAACCCCAAATCTAAACCTAAAATCTAAACCTAACCCCAAATCTAAACCTTACCCCAAATCTAAACCTAAAATCTAAACCTAACCCCAAATCTAAACCTAAAATCTAAACCTAACCCCAAATCTAAACCTAAAATCTAAACCTAACCCCAAATCTAAACCTAAAATCTAAACCTAACCCCAAATCTAAACCTAACCCCAAATCTAAACCTAAAATCTAAACCTAACCCCAAATCTAAACCTAACCCCAAATCTAAACCTAAAATCTAAACCTAACCCCAAATCTAAACCTAACCCCAAATCTAAACCTAAAATCTAAACCTAACCCCAAATCTAAACCTAATATCTAAACCTAACCCCAAATCTAAACCTAAAATCTAAACCTAACCCCAAATCTAAACCTAACCCCAAATCTAAACCCCAAATCTAAGCCTAACCCCAAATCTAAACCTAAAATCTAAACCTAACCCCAAATCTAAACCTAAAATCTAAACCTAACCCCAAATCTAAACCTTACCCCAAATCTAAACCTAAAATCTAAACCTAAAATCTAAACCTAACCCCAAATCTAAACCTAAAATCTAAACCTAACTCCAAATCTAAACCTAACCCCAAATCTAAACCTAAAATCTAAACCTAACCCCAATTCTAAACCTAAAATCTAAACCTAACCCCAAATCTAAACCTAAAATCTAAACCTAACCCCAATTCTAAACCTAAAATCTAAACCTAACCCCATATCTAAACCTAAAATCTAAACCTAACCCCAAATGTAAACCTAAAATCTAAACCTACCCCCAAATCTAAACCTAACCCCAAATCTAAACCTAAAATCTAAACCTAACCCCAAATCTAAACCTTACCCCAAATCTAAACCTAAAATCTAAACCTTACCCCAAATATAAACCTAAAATCTAAGCCTAACTCCAAATCTAAACCTAAAATCTAAACCTAACCCCATATCTAAACCTAAAATCTAAACCTAACACCAAATCTAAACCTAAAATCTAAACCTAACCCCAAATCTAAACCTAACCCCAAATCTAAACCTAAAATCTAAACCTAACCACAAATCTAAACCTTACCCCAAATCTAAACCTAAAATGTAAACCTAACCCCAAATCTAAATCTAAAATCTAAACCTAACCCCAAATCTAAACCTAAAATCTAAACCTAACCCCAAATCTAAACCTAAAATCTAAACCTAAAATCTAAACCTAACCCCAAATCTAAACCTAACCCCAAATCTAAACCTAAAATCTAAACCTAACCCCAAATCTAAACCTAAAATCTAAACCTAACCCCAAATCTAAACCTAACCCCAAATCTAAACCTAAAATCTAAACCTTGCCCCAAATCTAAACCTAAAATGTAAACCTAACCCCAAATCTAAACCTAACCCCAAATCTAAACCTAAAATCTAAACCTAACCCCAAATCTAAACCTAAAATCTAAACCTAACCCCAAATCTAAACCTCAAATCTAAACCTAACCCCAAATCTAAACCTAACCCCAAATCTAAACCTAAAGTCTAAACCTAAATCTAAACCTAACCCCAAATCTAAACCTAAAATCTAAACCTAACCCCAAATCTAAGCCTAACCCCAAATCTAAACCTAAAATCTAAACCTAACCCCAATTCTAAACCTAAAATCTAAACCTAACCCCAAATCTAAACCTAAAATCTAAACCTAACCACAAATCTAAAACTTACCCCAAATATAAACCTAAAATCTAAACCTAACCCCAAATCTAAACCTAAAATCTAAACCTAACCCCAAATCTAAACCTAACCCCAAATCTAAACCTAACCCCAAATCTAAACATAAAATCTAAACCTAACCCCAAATCTAAACCTAAAATCTAAACCTAACCCCAAATCTAAACCTAAAATCTAAACCTAACCCCAAATCTAAACCTAACCCCAAATCTAAACCTAAAATCTAAACCTAACCCCAAATCTAAACCTAAAATCTAAACCTAACCCCAAATCTAAACCTAAAATCTAAACCAAACCCCAAATTTAAACCAAAAATCTAAACCTAACCCCAAATCTAAACCTAAAATCTAAACCTAACCCCATATCTAAACCTAAAATCAAAACCTAACCCCAAATCTAAACCTAACCCCAAATCTAAACCTAAAACCTAAACCTAACCCCAAATCTAAACCTAAAATCTAAACCTAACCCCAAATCTAAACCTAACCCCAAATCTAAACCTAAAATCTAAACCTAACCCCAAATCTAAACCTAAAATCTAAACCTAACCCCAAATTTAAACCAAAAATCTAAACCTAACCCCAAATCTAAACCTAAAATCTAAACCTAACCCCAAATCTAAACCTAAAATCTAAACCTAACCCCAAATCTAAACCTAAAATCTAAACCTAACCCCAAATCTAAACCTAAAATCTAAACCTAACCCCAAATCTAAAACTAACCCCATATCTAAACCTAAAATCTAAACCTAACCCCAAATCTAAAACTAACCCCATATCTAAACCTAAAATCTAAACCTAACCCCAAATGTAAACCTAAAATCTAAACCTACCCCCAAATCTAAACCTAACCCCACATCTAAACCTAAAATCTAAACCTAACCCCAAATCTAAACCTTACCCCAAATCTAAACCTAAAATCTAAACCTTACCCCAAATATAAACCTAAAATCTAAGCCTAACTCCAAATCTAAACCTAAAATCTAAACCTAACCCCATATCTAAACCTAAAATCTAAACCTAACACCAAATCTAAACCTAAAATCTAAACCTAACCCCAAATCTAAACCTAACCCCAAATCTAAACCTAAAATCTAAACCTAACCCCAAATCTAAACCTTACCCCAAATATAAACCTAAAATGTAAACCTAACTCCAAATATAAATCTAAAATCTAAACCTAACCCCAAATCTAAACCTAAAATCTAAACCTAACCCCAAATCTAAACCTAAAATCTAAACCTAAAATCTAAACCTAACCCCAAATCTAAACCTAACCCCAAATCTAAACCTAAAATCTAAACCTAACCCCTAATCTAAACCTAAAATCTAAACCTAACCCCAAATCTAAACCTAACCCCAAATCTAAACCTAAAATCTAAACCTAACTCCAAATCTAAACCTAAAATCTAAACCTAACCCCAAATCTAAACCTAACCCCAAATCTAAACCTAAAATCTAAACCTAACCCCAAATCTAAACCTAAAATCTAAACCTAACCCCAAATCTAAACCTAACCCCAAATCTAAACCTAAAACCTAAACCTAACCCCAAATCTAAACCTAAAATCTAAACCTAACCCCAAATCTAAACCTAACCCCAAATCTAAACCTAAAATCTAAACCTAACCCCAAATCTAAACCTAAAATCTAAACCTAACCCCAAATCTAAATCTAAAATCTAAACCTAACCCCAAATCTAAAACTAACCCCATATCTAAACCTAAAATCTAAACCTAACCCCAAATCTAAAACTAACCCCATATCTAAACCTAAAATCTAAACCTAACCCCAAATGTAAACCTAAAATCTAAACCTACCCCCAAATCTAAACCTAACCCCACATCTAAACCTAAAATCTAAACCTAACCCCAAATCTAAACCTTACCCCAAATCTAAACCTAAAATCTAAACCTTACCCCAAATATAAACCTAAAATCTAAGCCTAACTCCAAATCTAAACCTAAAATCTAAACCTAACCCCATATCTAAACCTAAAATCTAAACCTAACACCAAATCTAAACCTAAAATCTAAACCTAACCCCAAATCTAAACCTAACCCCAAATCTAAACCTAAAATCTAAACCTAACCCCAAATCTAAACCTTACCCCAAATATAAACCTAAAATGTAAACCTAACTCCAAATATAAATCTAAAATCTAAACCTAACCCCAAATCTAAACCTAAAATCTAAACCTAACCCCAAATCTAAACCTAAAATCTAAACCTAAAATCTAAACCTAACCCCAAATCTAAACCTAACCCCAAATCTAAACCTAAAATCTAAACCTAACCCCTAATCTAAACCTAAAATCTAAACCTAACCCCAAATCTAAACCTAACCCCAAATCTAAACCTAAAATCTAAACCTAACTCCAAATCTAAACCTAAAATCTAAACCTAACCCCAAATCTAAACCTAACCCCAAATCTAAACCTAAAATCTAAACCTAACCCCAAATCTAAACCTCAAAACTAAACCTAACCCCAAATCTAAACCTAACCCCAAATCTAAACCTAAAATCTAAACCTAACCCCAAATCTAAACCTAAAATCTAAACCTAACCCAAAATCTAAACCTAACCCCAAATCTAAACCTAAAATCTAAACCTAACCCCAAATCTAAACCTAAAATCTAAACCTAACCCCAAATCTAAACCTAAACCCAAATCTAAACCTAAAATCTAAACCTAACCCCAAATCTAAACCTAAAATCTAAACCTAAACCCAAATCTAAACCTAACCCCAAATCTAAACCTAAAATCTAAACCTAACCCCAAATCTAAACCTAACCCCAAATCTAAACCTAAAATCTAAACCTAACACCAAATCTAAACCTAAAATCTAAACCTAACCCCAAATCTAAACCTAACCCCAAATCTAAACCTAAAATCTAAACCTAACCCCAAATCTAAACCTTACCCCAAATCTAAACCTAAAATCTAAACCTAACCCCAAATCTAAACCTAAAATCTAAACCTAACCCCAAATCTAAACCTAAAATCTAAACCTAACCCCAAATCTAAACCTAACCCCAAATCTAAACCTAAAATCTAAACCTAACCCCAAATCTAAACCTAACCCCAAATCTAAACCTAAAATCTAAACCTAACCCCAAATCTAAACCTCAAAACTAAACCTAACCCCAAATCTAAACCTAACCCCAAATCTAAACCTAAAATCTAAACCTAACCCCAAATCTAAACCTAAAATCTAAACCTAACCCCAAATCTAAACCTAACCCCAAATCTAAACCTAAAATCTAAACCTAACCCCAAATCTAAACCTAACCCCAAATCTAAACCTAAAATCTAAACCTAACCCCAAATTTAAACCTAAATTCTAAACCTAACCCCAAATCTAAACCTAAAATCTAAACCTAACCCCAAATCTAAACCTAACCCCAAATCTAAACCTAAAATCTAAACCTAACCCCAAATCTAAACCTAACCCCAAATCTAAACCTAAAATCTAAACCTAACCCCAAATCTAAACCTAAAATCTAAACCTAACCCCAAATCTAAACCTAACCCCAAATCTAAACCTAAAATCTAAACCTAACCCCAAATCTAAACCTAAAATCTAAACCTAACCCCAAATCTAAACCTAACCCCAAATCTAAACCTAAAACCTAAACCTAACCCCAAATCTAAACCTAAAATCTAAACCTAACCCCAAATCTAAACCTAACCCCAAATCTAAACCTAAAATCTAAACCTAACCCCAAATCTAAACCTAAAATCTAAACCTAACCCCAAATCTAAACCTAACCCCATATCTAAACCTAAAATCTAAACCTAACCCCAAATCTAAACCTAACCCCAAATTTAAACCTAAATTCTAAACCTAACCCCAAATGTAAACCTAAAATCTAAACCTACCCCCAAATCTAAACCTAACCCCAAATCTAAACCTAAAATCTAAACCTAACCACAAATCTAAACCTTACCCCAAATCTAAACCTAAAATCTAAACCTTACCCCAAATATAAACCTAAAATCTAAGCCTAACTCCAAATCTAAACCTAAAATCTAAACCTAACCCCATATCTAAACCTAAAATCTAAACCTAACACCAAATCTAAACCTAAAATCTAAACCTAACCCCAAATCTAAACCTAACCCCAAATCTAAACCTAAAATCTAAACCTAACCACAAATCTAAACCTTACCCCAAATCTAAATCTAAAATGTAAACCTAACCCCAAATCTAAATCTAAAATCTAAACCTAACCCCAAATCTAAACCTAAAATCTAAACCTAACCCCAAATCTAAACCTAACCCCAAATCTAAACCTAAAATCTAAACCTAAAATCTAAACCTAACCCCAAATCTAAACCTAACCCCAAATCTAAACCTAAAATCTAAACCTAACCCCAAATCTAAACCTAAAATCTAAACCTAACCCCAAATCTAAACCTAACCCCAAATCTAAACCTAAAATCTAAACCTTGCCCCAAATCTAAACCTAAAATGTAAACCTAACCCCAAATCTAAACCTAACCCCAAATCTAAACCTAAAATCTAAACCTAACCCCAAATCTAAACCTAAAATCTAAACCTAACCCCAAATCTAAACCTCAAATCTAAACCTAACCCCAAATCTAAACCTAACCCCAAATCTAAACCTAAAATCTAAACCTAAATCTAAACCTAACCCCAAATCTAAACCTAAAATCTAAACCTAACCCCAAATCTAAGCCTAACCCCAAATCTAAACCTAAAATCTAAACCTAACCCCAATTCTAAACCTAAAATCTAAACCTAACCCCAAATCTAAACCTAAAATTTAAACCTAACCACTAATCTAAAACTTACCCCAAATATAAACCTAAAATCTAAACCTAACCCCAAATCTAAACCTAAAATCTAAACCTAACCCCAAATCTAAACCTAACCCCAAATCTAAACCTAACCCCAAATCTAAACCTAAAATCTAAACCTAACCCCAAATCTAAACCTAAAATCTAAACCTAACCCCAAATCTAAACCTAAAATCTAAACCTAACCCCAAATCTAAGCCTAAAATCTAAACCTAACCCCAAATCTAAACCTAACCCCAAATCTAAACCTAAAATCTAAACCTAACCCCAAATCTAAACCTAAAATCTAAACCTAACCCCAAATCTAAACCTAAAATCTAAACCAAACCCCAAATTTAAACCAAAAATCTAAACCTAACCCCAAATCTAAACCTAAAATCTAAACCTAACCCCAAATCTAAACCTAAAATCAAAACCTAACCCCAAATCTAAACCTAACCCCAAATCTAAACCTAAAACCTAAACCTAACCCCAAATCTAAACCTAAAATCTAAACCTAACCCCAAATCTAAACCTAACCCCAAATCTAAACCTAAAATCTAAACCTAACCCCAAATCTAAACCTAAAATCTAAACCTAACCCGAAATCTAAACCTAACCCCAAATCTAAACCTAAAATCTAAACCTAACCCCAAATCTAAACCTAACCCCATATCTAAACCTAAAATCTAAACCTAACCCCAAATCTAAACCTAAAATCTAAACCTAACCCCAAATCTAAACCTAAAATCTAAACCTAACCCCAAATCTAAACCTAACCCCAAATCTAAACCTAAAATCTAAACCTAACCCCAAATCTAAACCTAAAATCTAAACCTAACCCCAAATCTAAACCTAACCCCAAATCTAAACCTAAAATCTAAACCTAACCCCAAATCTAAACCTAAAATCTAAACCTAACCCCAAATCTAAACCTAAAATCTAAACCTAACCCCAAATCTAAAACTAACCCCATATCTAAACCTAAAATCTAAACCTAACCCCAAATCTAAAACTAACCCCATATCTAAACCTAAAATCTAAACCTAACCCCAAATGTAAACCTAAAATCTAAACCTACCCCCAAATCTAAACCTAACCCCACATCTAAACCTAAAATCTAAACCTAACCCCAAATCTAAACCTTACCCCAAATCTAAACCTAAAATCTAAACCTTACCCCAAATATAAACCTAAAATCTAAGCCTAACTCCAAATCTAAACCTAAAATCTAAACCTAACCCCATATCTAAACCTAAAATCTAAACCTAACACCAAATCTAAACCTAAAATCTAAACCTAACCCCAAATCTAAACCTAACCCCAAATCTAAACCTAAAATCTAAACCTAACCCCAAATCTAAACCTTACCCCAAATATAAACCTAAAATGTAAACCTAACTCCAAATATAAATCTAAAATCTAAACCTAACCCCAAATCTAAACCTAAAATCTAAACCTAACCCCAAATCTAAACCTAAAATCTAAACCTAAAATCTAAACCTAACCCCAAATCTAAACCTAACCCCAAATCTAAACCTAAAATCTAAACCTAACCCCAAATCTAAACCTAAAATCTAAACCTAACCCCAAATCTAAACCTAACCCCAAATCTAAACCTAAAACCTAAACCTAACCCCAAATCTAAACCTAAAATCTAAACCTAACCCCAAATCTAAACCTAACCCCAAATCTAAACCTAAAATCTAAACCTAACCCCAAATCTAAACCTAAAATCTAAACCTAACCCCAAATCTAAACCTAAAATCTAAACCTAACCCCAAATCTAAAACTAACCCCATATCTAAACCTAAAATCTAAACCTAACCCCAAATCTAAAACTAACCCCATATCTAAACCTAAAATCTAAACCTAACCCCAAATGTAAACCTAAAATCTAAACCTACCCCCAAATCTAAACCTAACCCCACATCTAAACCTAAAATCTAAACCTAACCCCAAATCTAAACCTTACCCCAAATCTAAACCTAAAATCTAAACCTTACCCCAAATATAAACCTAAAATCTAAGCCTAACTCCAAATCTAAACCTAAAATCTAAACCTAACCCCATATCTAAACCTAAAATCTAAACCTAACACCAAATCTAAACCTAAAATCTAAACCTAACCCCAAATCTAAACCTAACCCCAAATCTAAACCTAAAATCTAAACCTAACCCCAAATCTAAATCTTACCCCAAATATAAACCTAAAATGTAAACCTAACTCCAAATATAAATCTAAAATCTAAACCTAACCCCTAATCTAAACCTAAAATCTAAACCTAACCCCAAATCTAAACCTAAAATCTAAACCTAAAATCTAAACCTAACCCCAAATCTAAACCTAACCCCAAATCTAAACCTAAAATCTAAACCTAACCCCTAATCTAAACCTAAAATCTAAACCTAACCCCAAATCTAAACCTAACCCCAAATCTAAACCTAAAATCTAAACCTAACTCCAAATCTAAACCTAAAATCTAAACCTAACCCCAAATCTAAACCTAACCCCAAATCTAAACCTAAAATCTAAACCTAACCCCAAATCTAAACCTCAAAACTAAACCTAACCCCAAATCTAAACCTAACCCCAAATCTAAACCTAAAATCTAAACCTAACCCCAAATCTAAACCTAAAATCTAAACCTAACCCAAAATCTAAACCTAACCCCAAATCTAAACCTAAAATCTAAACCTAACCCCAAATCTAAACCTAAAATCTAAACCTAACCCCAAATCTAAACCTAAACCCAAATCTAAACCTAAAATCTAAACCTAACCCCAAATCTAAACCTAAAATCTAAACCTAAACCCAAATCTAAACCTAACCCCAAATCTAAACCTAAAATCTAAACCTAACCCCAAATCTAAACCTAACCCCAAATCTAAACCTAAAATCTAAACCTAACACCAAATCTAAACCTAAAATCTAAACCTAACCCCAAATCTAAACCTAACCCCAAATCTAAACCTAAAATCTAAACCTAACCCCAAATCTAAACCTTACCCCAAATCTAAACCTAAAATCTAAACCTAACCCCAAATCTAAACCTAAAATCTAAACCTAACCCCAAATCTAAACCTAAAATCTAAACCTAACCCCAAATCTAAACCTAAAATCTAAACCTAACCCCAAATCTAAACCTAACCCCAAATCTAAACCTAAAATCTAAACCTAACCCCAAATCTAAACCTAACCCCAAATCTAAACCTAAAATCTAAACCTAACCCCAAATCTAAACCTAACCCCAAATCTAAGCCTAAAATCTAAACCTTGCCCCAAATCTAAACCTAATATCTAAACCTAACCCCAAATCTAAACCTAAAATCTAAACCTAACCCCAAATCTAAACCTAACCCCAAATCTAAACCCCAAATCTAAGCCTAACCCCAAATCTAAACCTAAAATCTAAACCTAACCCCAAATCTAAACCTAAAATCTAAACCTAACCCCAAATCTAAACCTTACCCCAAATCTAAACCTAAAATCTAAACCTAAAATCTAAACCTAACCCCAAATCTAAACCTAAAATCTAAACCTAACTCCAAATCTAAACCTAACCCCAAATCTAAACCTAAAATCTAAACCTAACCCCAATTCTAAACCTAAAATCTAAACCTAACCCCAAATCTAAACCTAAAATCTAAACCTAACCCCAATTCTAAACCTAAAATCTAAACCTAACCCCATATCTAAACCTAAAATCTAAACCTAACCCCAAATGTAAACCTAAAATCTAAACCTACCCCCAAATCTAAACCTAACCCCAAATCTAAACCTAAAATCTAAACCTAACCCCAAATCTAAACCTTACCCCAAATCTAAACCTAAAATCTAAACCTTACCCCAAATATAAACCTAAAATCTAAGCCTAACTCCAAATCTAAACCTAAAATCTAAACCTAACCCCATATCTAAACCTAAAATCTAAACCTAACACCAAATCTAAACCTAAAATCTAAACCTAACCCCAAATCTAAACCTAACCCCAAATCTAAACCTAAAATCTAAACCTAACCACAAATCTAAACCTTACCCCAAATCTAAACCTAAAATGTAAACCTAACCCCAAATCTAAATCTAAAATCTAAACCTAACCCCAAATCTAAACCTAAAATCTAAACCTAACCCCAAATCTAAACCTAAAATCTAAACCTAAAATCTAAACCTAACCCCAAATCTAAACCTAACCCCAAATCTAAACCTAAAATCTAAACCTAACCCCAAATCTAAACCTAAAATCTAAACCTAACCCCAAATCTAAACCTAACCCCAAATCTAAACCTAAAATCTAAACCTTGCCCCAAATCTAAACCTAAAATGTAAACCTAACCCCAAATCTAAACCTAACCCCAAATCTAAACCTAAAATCTAAACCTAACCCCAAATCTAAACCTAAAATCTAAACCTAACCCCAAATCTAAACCTCAAATCTAAACCTAACCCCAAATCTAAACCTAACCCCAAATCTAAACCTAAAATCTAAACCTAAATCTAAACCTAACCCCAAATCTAAACCTAAAATCTAAACCTAACCCCAAATCTAAGCCTAACCCCAAATCTAAACCTAAAATCTAAACCTAACCCCAATTCTAAACCTAAAATCTAAACCTAACCCCAAATCTAAACCTAAAATCTAAACCTAACCACAAATCTAAAACTTACCCCAAATATAAACCTAAAATCTAAACCTAACCCCAAATCTAAACCTAAAATCTAAACCTAACCCCAAATCTAAACCTAACCCCAAATCTAAACCTAACCCCAAATCTAAACATAAAATCTAAACCTAACCCCAAATCTAAACCTAAAATCTAAACCTAACCCCAAATCTAAACCTAACCCCAAATCTAAACCTAAAATCTAAACCTAACCCCAAATCTAAACCTAAAATCTAAACCTAACCCCAAATCTAAACCTAAAATCTAAACCAAACCCCAAATTTAAACCAAAAATCTAAACCTAACCCCAAATCTAAACCTAAAATCTAAACCTAACCCCATATCTAAACCTAAAATCAAAACCTAACCCCAAATCTAAACCTAACCCCAAATCTAAACCTAAAACCTAAACCTAACCCCAAATCTAAACCTAAAATCTAAACCTAACCCCAAATCTAAACCTAACCCCAAATCTAAACCTAAAATCTAAACCTAACCCCAAATCTAAACCTAAAATCTAAACCTAACCCCAAATTTAAACCAAAAATCTAAACCTAACCCCAAATCTAAACCTAAAATCTAAACCTAACCCCAAATCTAAACCTAAAATCTAAACCTAACCCCAAATCTAAACCTAAAATCTAAACCTAACCCCAAATCTAAACCTAAAATCTAAACCTAACCCCAAATCTAAAACTAACCCCATATCTAAACCTAAAATCTAAACCTAACCCCAAATCTAAAACTAACCCCATATCTAAACCTAAAATCTAAACCTAACCCCAAATGTAAACCTAAAATCTAAACCTACCCCCAAATCTAAACCTAACCCCACATCTAAACCTAAAATCTAAACCTAACCCCAAATCTAAACCTTACCCCAAATCTAAACCTAAAATCTAAACCTTACCCCAAATATAAACCTAAAATCTAAGCCTAACTCCAAATCTAAACCTAAAATCTAAACCTAACCCCATATCTAAACCTAAAATCTAAACCTAACACCAAATCTAAACCTAAAATCTAAACCTAACCCCAAATCTAAACCTAACCCCAAATCTAAACCTAAAATCTAAACCTAACCCCAAATCTAAACCTTACCCCAAATATAAACCTAAAATGTAAACCTAACTCCAAATATAAATCTAAAATCTAAACCTAACCCCAAATCTAAACCTAAAATCTAAACCTAACCCCAAATCTAAACCTAAAATCTAAACCTAAAATCTAAACCTAACCCCAAATCTAAACCTAACCCCAAATCTAAACCTAAAATCTAAACCTAACCCCTAATCTAAACCTAAAATCTAAACCTAACCCCAAATCTAAACCTAACCCCAAATCTAAACCTAAAATCTAAACCTAACTCCAAATCTAAACCTAAAATCTAAACCTAACCCCAAATCTAAACCTAACCCCAAATCTAAACCTAAAATCTAAACCTAACCCCAAATCTAAACCTAAAATCTAAACCTAACCCCAAATCTAAACCTAACCCCAAATCTAAACCTAAAACCTAAACCTAACCCCAAATCTAAACCTAAAATCTAAACCTAACCCCAAATCTAAACCTAACCCCAAATCTAAACCTAAAATCTAAACCTAACCCCAAATCTAAACCTAAAATCTAAACCTAACCCCAAATCTAAATCTAAAATCTAAACCTAACCCCAAATCTAAAACTAACCCCATATCTAAACCTAAAATCTAAACCTAACCCCAAATCTAAAACTAACCCCATATCTAAACCTAAAATCTAAACCTAACCCCAAATGTAAACCTAAAATCTAAACCTACCCCCAAATCTAAACCTAACCCCACATCTAAACCTAAAATCTAAACCTAACCCCAAATCTAAACCTTACCCCAAATCTAAACCTAAAATCTAAACCTTACCCCAAATATAAACCTAAAATCTAAGCCTAACTCCAAATCTAAACCTAAAATCTAAACCTAACCCCATATCTAAACCTAAAATCTAAACCTAACACCAAATCTAAACCTAAAATCTAAACCTAACCCCAAATCTAAACCTAACCCCAAATCTAAACCTAAAATCTAAACCTAACCCCAAATCTAAACCTTACCCCAAATATAAACCTAAAATGTAAACCTAACTCCAAATATAAATCTAAAATCTAAACCTAACCCCAAATCTAAACCTAAAATCTAAACCTAACCCCAAATCTAAACCTAAAATCTAAACCTAAAATCTAAACCTAACCCCAAATCTAAACCTAACCCCAAATCTAAACCTAAAATCTAAACCTAACCCCTAATCTAAACCTAAAATCTAAACCTAACCCCAAATCTAAACCTAACCCCAAATCTAAACCTAAAATCTAAACCTAACTCCAAATCTAAACCTAAAATCTAAACCTAACCCCAAATCTAAACCTAACCCCAAATCTAAACCTAAAATCTAAACCTAACCCCAAATCTAAACCTCAAAACTAAACCTAACCCCAAATCTAAACCTAACCCCAAATCTAAACCTAAAATCTAAACCTAACCCCAAATCTAAACCTAAAATCTAAACCTAACCCAAAATCTAAACCTAACCCCAAATCTAAACCTAAAATCTAAACCTAACCCCAAATCTAAACCTAAAATCTAAACCTAACCCCAAATCTAAACCTAAACCCAAATCTAAACCTAAAATCTAAACCTAACCCCAAATCTAAACCTAAAATCTAAACCTAAACCCAAATCTAAACCTAACCCCAAATCTAAACCTAAAATCTAAACCTAACCCCAAATCTAAACCTAACCCCAAATCTAAACCTAAAATCTAAACCTAACCCCAAATCTAAACCTAAAATCTAAACCTAACCCCAAATCTAAACCTAACCCCAAATCTAAACCTAAAATCTAAACCTAACCCCAAATCTAAACCTTACCCCAAATCTAAACCTAAAATCTAAACCTAACCCCAAATCTAAACCTAAAATCTAAACCTAACCCCAAATCTAAACCTAAAATCTAAACCTAACCCCAAATCTAAACCTAACCCCAAATCTAAACCTAAAATCTAAACCTAACCCCAAATCTAAACCTAACCCCAAATCTAAACCTAAAATCTAAACCTAACCCCAAATCTAAACCTAACCCCAAATCTAAACCTAAAATCTAAACCTAACCCCAAATCTAAACCTAACCCCAAATCTAAACCTAAAATCTAAACCTAACCCCAAATCTAAACCTAAAATCTAAACCTAACCCCAAATCTAAACCTAACCCCAAATCTAAACCCCAAATCTAAGCCTAACCCCAAATCTAAACCTAAAATCTAAACCTAACCCCAAATCTAAACCTAAAATCTAAACCTAACCCCAAATCTAAACCTTACCCCAAATCTAAACCTAAAATCTAAACCTAAAATCTAAACCTAACCCCAAATCTAAACCTAAAATCTAAACCTAACTCCAAATCTAAACCTAACCCCAAATCTAAACCTAAAATCTAAACCTAACCCCAATTCTAAACCTAAAATCTAAACCTAACCCCAAATCTAAACCTAAAATCTAAACCTAACCCCAAATCTATACCTTACCCCAAATTTAAACCTAAAATCTAAACCTAACCCCAAATCTAAACCTAAAATCTAAACCTAACCCCAAATCTAAACCTAACCCCAAATCTAAACCTAAAATCTAAACCTAACCCCAAATCTAAACCTAAAATCTAAACCTAACCCCAAATCTAAACCTAACCCCAAATCTAAACCTAAAATCTTACCCCAAATCTAAACCTAACCCCAAATCTAAACCTAAAATCTAAACCTAACCCCAAATCTAAACCTAACCCCAAATCTAAACCTAAAATCTAAACCTAACCCCAAATCTAAACCTAAAATCTAAACCTAACCCCAAATCTAAACCTAACCCCAAATCTAAACCTAAAATCTAAACCTAACCCCAAATCTAAACCTAACCCCAAATCTAAACCTAAAATCTAAACCTAACCCCAAATCTAAACCCAACCCCAAATCTAAACCTAAAATCTAAACCTAACCTAAAATCTAAACCTAAAATCTAAACCTAACCCCAAATCTAAACCTAAAATCTAAACCTAACCCCAAATCTAAACCTAACCCCAAATCTAAACCTAAAATCTAAACCTAACCCCAAATCTAAACCTAAAATCTAAACCTAACCCCAAATCTAAACCTAACCCCAAATCTAAACCTAAAACCTAAACCTAACCCCAAATCTAAACCTAAAATCTAAACCTAACCCCAAATCTAAACCTAACCCCAAATCTAAACCTAAAATCTAAACCTAACCCCAAATCTAAACCTAAAATCTAAACCTAACCCCAAATCTAAACCTAAAATCTAAACCTAACCCCAAATCTAAACCTAAAATCTAAACCTAACCCCAAATCTAAACCTTACCCCAAATCTAAACCTAAAATCTAAACCTTACCCCAAATATAAACCTAAAATCTAAGCCTAACTCCAAATCTAAACCTAAAATCTAAACCTAACCCCATATCTAAACCTAAAATCTAAACCTAACACCAAATCTAAACCTAAAATCTAAACCTAACCCCAAATCTAAACCTAACCCCAAATCTAAACCTAAAATCTAAACCTAACCACAAATCTAAACCTTACCCCAAATCTAAACCTAAAATGTAAACCTAACCCCAAATATAAATCTAAAATCTAAACCTAACCCCAAATCTAAACCTAACCCCAAATCTAAACCTAAAATCTAAACCTAAAATCTAAACCTAACCCCAAATCTAAACCTAACCCCAAATCTAAACCTAAAATCTAAACCTAACCCCAAATCTAAACCTAAAATCTAAACCTAACCCCAAATCTAAACCTAACCCCAAATCTAAACCTAAAATCTAAACCTAACCCCAAATCTAAACCTAAAATCTAAACCTAACCCCAAATCTAAACCTAACCCCAAATCTAAACCTAAAATCTAAACCTAACCCCAAATCTAAACCTCAAATCTAAACCTAACCCCAAATCTAAACCTAACCCCAAATCTAAACCTAAAATCTAAACCTAAATCTAAACCTAACCCCAAATCTAAACCTAAAATCTAAACCTAACCCCAAATCTAAGCCTAACCCCAAATCTAAACCTAAAATCTAAACCTAACCCCAAATCTAAACCTAAAATCTAAACCTAACCCCAAATCTAAACCTAAAATCTAAACCTAACCCCAAATCTAAACCTTACCCCAAATATAAACCTAAAATCTAAACCTAACCCCAAATCTAAACCTAAAATCTAAACCTAACCCCAAATCTAAACCTAACCCCAAATCTAAACCTAAAATCTAAACCTAACCCCAAATCTAAACCTAAAATCTAAACCTAACCCCAAATCTAAACCTAACCCCAAATCTAAACCTAAAATCTAAACCTAACCCCAAATCTAAACCTAAAATCTAAACCTAACCCCAAATCTAAACCTAAAATCTAAACCTAACCCCAAATTTAAACCTAAAATCTAAACCTAACCCCAAATCTAAACCTAAAATCTAAACCTAACCCCAAATCTAAACCTAAAACCTAAACCTAACCCCAAATCTAAACCTAAAATCTAAACCTAACCCCAAATCTAAACCTAACCCCAAATCTAAACCTAAAATCTAAACCTAACCCCAAATCTAAACCTAAAATCTAAACCTAACCCCAAATCTAAACCTAACCCCAAATCTAAACCTAAAATCTAAACCTAACCCCAAATCTAAACCTAACCCCATATCTAAACCTAAAATCTAAACCTAACCCCAAATCTAAACCTAAAATCTAAACCTAACCCCAAATCTAAACCTAAAATCTAAACCTAACCCCAAATGTAAACCTTACCCCAAATCTAAACCTAAAATCTAAACCTAACCCCAAATCTAAACCTAAAATCTAAACCTAACCCCAAATCTAAACCTAAAATCTAAACCTAACCCCAAATCTAAACCTAACCCCAAATCTAAACCTAAAATCTAAACCTAACCCCAAATCTAAACCTAAAATCTAAACCTAACCCCAAATCTAAACCTAACCCCAAATCTAAACCTAAAATCTAAACCTAACCCCAAATCTAAACCTAAAATCTAAACCTAACCCCAAATCTAAACCTAACCCCAAATCTAAACCTAACCCCAAATCTAAACCTAAAATCTAAACCTAACCCCAAATCTAAACCTAAAATCTAAACCTAACCCCAAATCTAAGCCTAAGCCCAAATCTAAACCTAAAATCTAAACCTAACCCCAATTCTAAACCTAAAATCTAAACCTAACCCCAAATCTAAACCTAAAATCAAACCTAACCCCAAATCTAAACCTTACCCCAAGTATAAACCTAAAATCTAAGCCTAACCCCAAATCTAAACCTAAAATCTAAACCTAACCCCAAATCTAAACCTAACCCCAAATCTAAACCTAAAATCTAAACCTAACCCCAAATCTAAACCTAACCCCATATCTAAACCTAACCCCAAATCTAAACCTAACCCCATATATAAACCTAAAATCTAAACCTAACCCCAAATGTAAACCTAAAATCTAAACCTAACCCCAAATCTAAACCTAACCCCAAATCTAAACCTAAAATCTAAACCTAACCCCAAATCTAAACCTAACCCCAAATCTAAACCTAAAATCTAAACCTTACCCCAAATATAAACCTAAAATCTAAGCCTAACTCAAAATCTAAACCTAAACCCAAATCTAAACCTAACCCCATATCTAAACCTAAAATCTAAACCTTACCCCAAATCTAAACCTAAAATGTAAACCTAACCCCAAATCTAAACCTAAAATCTAAACCTAACCCCAAATCTAAACCTAAAATCTAAACCTAACCCCAAATCTAAACCTAAAATCTAAACCTAAAATCTAAACCTAACCCCAAATCTAAACCTAACCCCAAATCTAAACCTAAAATCTAAACCTAACCCCAAATCTAAACCTAAAATCTAAACCTAACCCCAAATCTAAACCTAACCCCAAATCTAAACCTAAAATCTAAACCTAACTCCAAATCTAAACCTAAAATCTAAACCTAACCCCAAATCTAAACCTAACCCCAAATCTAAACCCCAAATCTAAGCCTAACCCCAAATCTAAACCTAAAATCTAAACCTAACCCCAAATCTAAACCTAAAATCTAAACCTAACCCCAAATCTAAACCTTACCCCAAATCTAAACCTAAAATCTAAACCTAAAATCTAAACCTAACCCCAAATCTAAACCTAAAATTTAAACCTATCCCCAAATCTATACCTAAAATCTAAACCTAACCCCAAATCTAAACCTAACCCCAAATCTAAACATAAAATCTAAACCTAACCCCAAATCTAAACCTAAAATCTAAACCTAACCCCAAATCTAAACCTAACCCCAAATCTAAACCTAAAATCTAAACCTAACCCCAAATCTAAACCTAACCCCAAATCTAAACCTAAAATCTAAACCTAACCCCAAATCTAAACCTAACCCCAAATCTAAACCTAAAATCTAAACCTAACCCCAAATTTAAACCTAAATTCTAAACCTAACCCCAAATCTAAACCTAAAATCTAAACCTAACCCCAAATCTAAACCTAACCCCAAATCTAAACCTAAAATCTAAACCTAACCCCAAATCTAAACCTAACCCCAAATCTAAACCTAAAATCTAAACCTAACCCCAAATCTAAACCTAAAATCTAAACCTAACCCCAAATCTAAACCTAACCCCAAATCTAAACCTAAAATCTAAACCTAACCCCAAATCTAAACCTAAAATCTAAACCTAACCACAAATCTAAACCTTACCCCAAATCTAAACCTAAAATGTAAACCTAACCCCAAATCTAAATCTAAAATCTAAACCTAACCCCAAATCTAAACCTAAAATCTAAACCTAACCCCAAATCTAAACCTAAAATCTAAACCTAAAATCTAAACCTAACCCCAAATCTAAACCTAACCCCAAATCTAAACCTAAAATCTAAACCTAACCCCAAATCTAAACCTAAAATCTAAACCTAACCCCAAATCTAAACCTAACCCCAAATCTAAGCCTAAAATCTAAACCTTGCCCCAAATCTAAACCTAAAATGTAAACCTAACCCCAAATCTAAACCTAACCCCAAATCTAAACCTAAAATCTAAACCTAACCCCAAATCTAAACCTAAAATCTAAACCTAACCCCAAATCTAAACCTCAAATCTAAACCTAACCCCAAATCTAAACCTAACCCCAAATCTAAACCTATAATCTAAACCTAAAATCTAAACCTAACCCCAAATCTAAACCTAAAATCTAAACCTAACCCCAAATCTAAGCCTAACCCCAAATCTAAACCTAAAATCTAAACCTAACCCCAATTCTAAACCTAAAATCTAAACCTAACCCCAAATCTAAACCTAAAATCTAAACCTAACCACAAATCTAAAACTTACCCCAAATATAAACCTAAAATCTAAACCTAACCCCAAATCTAAACCTAAAATCTAAACCTAACCCCAAATCTAAACCTAACCCCAAATCTAAACCTAAAATCTAAACCTAACCCCAAATCTAAACCTAAAATCTAAACCTAACCCCAAATCTAAACCTAACCCCAAATCTAAACCTAAAATCTAAACCTAACCCCAAATCTAAACCTAAAATCTAAACCTAACCCCAAATCTAAACCTAAAATCTAAACCAAACCCCAAATTTAAACCAAAAATCTAAACCTAACCCCAAATCTAAACCTAAAATCTAAACCTAACCCCAAATCTAAACCTAAAATCAAAACCTAACCCCAAATCTAAACCTAACCCCAAATCTAAACCTAAAACCTAAACCTAACCCCAAATCTAAACCTAAAATCTAAACCTAACCCCAAATCTAAACCTAACCCCAAATCTAAACATAAAATCTAAACCTAACCCCAAATCTAAACCTAAAATCTAAACCTAACCCGAAATCTAAACCTAACCCCAAATCTAAACCTAAAATCTAAACCTAACCCCAAATCTAAACCTAACCCCATATCTAAACCTAAAATCTAAACCTAACCCCAAATCTAAACCTAAAATCTAAACCTAACCCCAAATCTAAACCTAAAATCTAAACCTAACCCCAAATCTAAACCTTACCCCAAATCTAAACCTAAAATCTAAACCTAACCCCAAATCTAAACCTAAAATCTAAACCTAACCCCAAATCTAAACCTAAAATCTAAACCTAACCCCAAATCTAAACCTTACCCCAAATATAAACCTAAAATCTAAACCTAACCCCAAATCTAAACCTAAAATCTAAACCTAACCCCAAATCTAAACCTAACCCCAAATCTAAACCTAAAATCTAAACCTAACCCCAAATCTAAACCTAAAATCTAAACCTAACCCCAAATCTAAACCTAACCCCAAATCTAAACCTAACCCCAAATCTAAACCTAAAATCTAAACCTAACCCCAAATCTAAACCTAAAATCTAAACCTAACCCCAAATCTAAACCCAAAATCTAAACCTAACCCCAAATCTAAACCTAACCCCAAATCTAAACCTAAAATCTAAACCTAAAATCTAAACCTAACCCCAAATCTAAACCTAAAATCTAAACCTAACCCCAAATCTAAGCCTAACCCCAAATCTAAACCTAAAATCTAAACCTAACCCCAATTCTAAACCTAAAATCTAAACCTAACCCCAAATCTAAACCTAAAATCAAACCTAACCCCAAATCTAAACCTTACCCCAAATATAAACCTAAAATCTAAACCTAACCCCAAATCTAAACCTAAAATCTAAACCTAACCCCAAATCTAAACCTAAAATCTAAACCTAACCCCAAATCTAAACCTAAAATCTAAACCTAACCCCAAATCTAAACCTAAAACCTAAACCTAACCCCAAATCTAAACCTAAAATCTAAACCTAACCCCAAATCTAAACCTAACCCCAAATCTAAACCTAAAATCTAAACCTAACCCCAAATCTAAACCTAAAATCTAAACCTAACCCCAAATCTAAACCTAACCCCAAATCTAAACCTAAAATCTAAACCTAACCCCAAATCTAAACCTAACCCCATATCTAAACCTAAAATCTAAACCTAACCCCAAATCTAAACCTAAAATCTAAACCTAACCCCAAATCTAAACCTAAAATCTAAACCTAACCCCAAATCTAAACCTTACCCCAAATCTAAACCTAAAATCTAAACCTAACCCCAAATCTAAACCTAAAATCTAAACCTAACCCCAAATCTAAACCTAAAATCTAAACCTAACCCCAAATCTAAACCTAACCCCAAATCTAAACCTAAAATCTAAACCTAACCCCAAATCTAAACCTAACCCCATATCTAAACCTAAAATCTAAACCTAACCCCAAATCTAAACCTAACCCCATATCTAAACCTAAAATCTAAACCTAACCCCAAATGTAAACCTAAAATCTAAACCTACCCCCAAATCTAAACCTAACCCCAAATCTAAACCTAAAATCTAAACCTAACCCCAAATCTAAACCTTACCCCAAATCTAAACCTAAAATCTAAACCTTACCCCAAATATAAACCTAAAATCTAAGCCTAACTCCAAATCTAAACCTAAAATCTAAACCTAACCCCATATCTAAACCTAAAATCTAAACCTAACACCAAATCTAAACCTAAAATCTAAACCTAACCCCAAATATAAACCTAACCCCAAATCTAAACCTAAAATCTAAACCTAACCCCAAATCTAAACCTTACCCCAAATCTAAACCTAAAATGTAAACCTAACCCCAAATATAAATCTAAAATCTAAACCTAACCCCAAATCTAAACCTAACCCCAAATCTAAACCCCAAATCTAAACCTAAAATCTAAACCTAAAATCTAAACCTAACCCCAAATCTAAACCTAAAATCTAAACCTAACCCCAAATCTAAACCTAACCCCAAATCTAAACCTAAAATCTAAACCTAACCCCAAATTTAAACCTAAAATCTAAACCTAACCCCAAATCTAAACCTAAAATCTAAACCTAACCCCAAATCTAAACCTAACCCCAAATCTAAACCTAAAATCTAAACCTAACCCCAAATTTAAACCTAAAATCTAAACCTAACCCCAAATCTAAACCTAAAATCTAAACCTAACCCCAAATCTAAACCTAACCCCAAATCTAAACCTAAAACCTAAACCTAACCCCAAATCTAAACCTAAAATCTAAACCTAACCCCAAATCTAAACCTAACCCCAAATCTAAACCTAAAATCTAAACCTAACCCCAAATCTAAACCTAAAATCTAAACCTAACCCCAAATCTAAACCTAAAATCTAAACCAAACCCCAAATTTAAACCAAAAATCTAAACCTAACCCCAAATCTAAACCTAAAATCTAAACCTAACCCCAAATCTAAACCTAAAATCAAAACCTAACCCCAAATCTAAACCTAACCCCAAATCTAAACCTAAAACCTAAACCTAACCCCAAATCTAAACCTAAAATCTAAACCTAACCCCAAATCTAAACCTAACCCCAAATCTAAACCTAAAATCTAAACCTAACCCCAAATCTAAACCTAAAATCTAAACCTAACCCGAAATCTAAACCTAACCCCAAATCTAAACCTAAAATCTAAACCTAACCCCAAATCTAAACCTAACCCCATATCTAAACCTAAAATCTAAACCTAACCCCAAATCTAAACCTAAAATCTAAACCTAACCCCAAATCTAAACCTAAAATCTAAACCTAACCCCAAATCTAAACCTTACCCCAAATCTAAACCTAAAATCTAAACCTAACCCCAAATCTAAACCTAAAATCTAAACCTAACCCCAAATCTAAACCTAAAATCTAAACCTAACCCCAAATCTAAACCTTACCCCAAATATAAACCTAAAATCTAAACCTAACCCCAAATCTAAACCTAAAATCTAAACCTAACCCCAAATCTAAACCTAACCCCAAATCTAAACCTAAAATCTAAACCTAACCCCAAATCTAAACCTAAAATCTAAACCTAACCCCAAATCTAAACCTAACCCCAAATCTAAACCTAACCCCAAATCTAAACCTAAAATCTAAACCTAACCCCAAATCTAAACCTAAAATCTAAACCTAACCCCAAATCTAAACCTAAAATCTAAACCTAACCCCAAATCTAAACCTAACCCCAAATCTAAACCTAAAATCTAAACCTAAAATCTAAACCTAACCCCAAATCTAAACCTAAAATCTAAACCTAACCCCAAATCTAAGCCTAACCCCAAATCTAAACCTAAAATCTAAACCTAACCCCAATTCTAAACCTAAAATCTAAACCTAACCCCAAATCTAAACCTAAAATCAAACCTAACCCCAAATCTAAACCTTACCCCAAATATAAACCTAAAATCTAAACCTAACCCCAAATCTAAACCTAAAATCTAAACCTAACCCCAAATCTAAACCTAAAATCTAAACCTAACCCCAAATCTAAACCTAAAATCTAAACCTAACCCCAAATCTAAACCTAAAACCTAAACCTAACCCCAAATCTAAACCTAAAATCTAAACCTAACCCCAAATCTAAACCTAACCCCAAATCTAAACCTAAAATCTAAACCTAACCCCAAATCTAAACCTAAAATCTAAACCTAACCCCAAATCTAAACCTAACCCCAAATCTAAACCTAAAATCTAAACCTAACCCCAAATCTAAACCTAACCCCATATCTAAACCTAAAATCTAAACCTAACCCCAAATCTAAACCTAAAATCTAAACCTAACCCCAAATCTAAACCTAAAATCTAAACCTAACCCCAAATCTAAACCTTACCCCAAATCTAAACCTAAAATCTAAACCTAACCCCAAATCTAAACCTAAAATCTAAACCTAACCCCAAATCTAAACCTAAAATCTAAACCTAACCCCAAATCTAAACCTAACCCCAAATCTAAACCTAAAATCTAAACCTAACCCCAAATCTAAACCTAACCCCATATCTAAACCTAAAATCTAAACCTAACCCCAAATCTAAACCTAACCCCATATCTAAACCTAAAATCTAAACCTAACCCCAAATGTAAACCTAAAATCTAAACCTACCCCCAAATCTAAACCTAACCCCAAATCTAAACCTAAAATCTAAACCTAACCCCAAATCTAAACCTTACCCCAAATCTAAACCTAAAATCTAAACCTTACCCCAAATATAAACCTAAAATCTAAACCTAACCCCAAATCTAAACCTAACCCCAAATCTAAACCTAAAATCTAAACCTAACCCCAAATCTAAACCTAAAATCTAAACCTAAAATCTAAACCTAACCCCAAATCTAAACCTAAAATCTAAACCTAACCCCAAATCTAAACCTAACCCCAAATCTAAACCTAAAATCTAAACCTAACCCCAAATTTAAACCTAAAATCTAAACCTAACCCCAAATCTAAACCTAAAATCTAAACCTAACCCCAAATCTAAACCTAACCCCAAATCTAAACCTAAAATCTAAACCTAACCCCAAATTTAAACCTAAAATCTAAACCTAACCCCAAATCTAAACCTAAAATCTAAACCTAACCCCAAATCTAAACCTAACCCCAAATCTAAACCTAAAACCTAAACCTAACCCCAAATCTAAACCTAAAATCTAAACCTAACCCCAAATCTAAACCTAACCCCAAATCTAAACCTAAAATCTAAACCTAACCCCAAATCTAAACCTAAAATCTAAACCTAACCCCAAATCTAAACCTAAAATCTAAACCTAACCCCAAATCTAAACCTAACCCCATATCTAAACCTAAAATCTAAACCTAACCCCAAATCTAAACCTAACCCCATATCTAAACCTAAAATCTAAACCTAACCCCAAATGTAAACCTAAAATCTAAACCTACCCCCAAATCTAAACCTAACCCCAAATCTAAACCTAAAATCTAAACCTAACCCCAAATCTAAACCTTACCCCAAATCTAAACCTAAAATCTAAACCTTACCCCAAATATAAACCTAAAATCTAAGCCTAACTCCAAATCTAAACCTAAAATCTAAACCTAACCCCATATCTAAACCTAAAATCTAAACCTAACACCAAATCTAAACCTAAAATCTAAACCTAACCCCAAATCTAAACCTAACCCCAAATCTAAACCTAAAATCTAAACCTAACCACAAATCTAAACCTTACCCCAAATCTAAACCTAAAATGTAAACCTAACCCCAAATATAAATCTAAAATCTAAACCTAACCCCAAATCTAAACCTAAAATCTAAACCTAACCCCAAATCTAAACCTAACCCCAAATCTAAACCTAACCCCAAATCTAAACCTAAAATCTAAACCTAACCCCAAATCTAAACCTAAAATCTAAACCTAACCCCAAATCTAAACCTAACCCCAAATCTAAACCTAAAATCTAAACCTAACCCCAAATCTAAACCTAAAATCTAAACCTAACCCCAAATCTAAACCTAAAATCTAAACCTAACCCCAAATCTAAACCTAAAATCTAAACCAAACCCCAAATTTAAACCAAAAATCTAAACCTAACCCCAAATCTAAACCTAAAATCTAAACCTAACCCCAAATCTAAACCTAAAATCAAAACCTAACCCCAAATCTAAACCTAACCCCAAATCTAAACCTAAAACCTAAACCTAACCCCAAATCTAAACCTAAAATCTAAACCTAACCCCAAATCTAAACCTAACCCCAAATCTAAACCTAAAATCTAAACCTAACCCCAAATCTAAACCTAAAATCTAAACCTAACCCGAAATCTAAACCTAACCCCAAATCTAAACCTAAAATCTAAACCTAACCCCAAATCTAAACCTAACCCCATATCTAAACCTAAAATCTAAACCTAACCCCAAATCTAAACCTAAAATCTAAACCTAACCCCAAATCTAAACCTAAAATCTAAACCTAACCCCAAATCTAAACCTAAAATCTAAACCTAACCCCAAATCTAAACCTTACCCCAAATATAAACCTAAAATCTAAACCTAACCCCAAATCTAAACCTAAAATCTAAACCTAACCCCAAATCTAAACCTAACCCCAAATCTAAACCTAAAATCTAAACCTAACCCCAAATCTAAACCTAAAATCTAAACCTAACCCCAAATCTAAACCTAACCCCAAATCTAAACCTAAAATCTAAACCTAACCCCAAATCTAAACCTAACCCCAAATCTAAACCTAAAATCTAAACCTAACCCCAAATCTAAACCTAAAATCTAAACCTAACCCCAAATCTAAACCTAAAATCTAAACCTAACCCCAAATCTAAACCTAACCCCAAATCTAAACCTAAAATCTAAACCTAACCCCAAATCTAAACCTAACCCCAAATCTAAACCTAAAATCTAAACCTAACCCCAAATCTAAACCTAAAATCTAAACCTAACCCCAAATCTAAACCTAACCCCAAATCTAAACCTAAAATCTAAACCTAAAATCTAAACCTAACCTCAAATCTAAACCTAAAATCTAAACCTAACCCCAAATCTAAGCCTAACCCCAAATCTAAACCTAAAATCTAAACCTAACCCCAATTCTAAACCTAAAATCTAAACCTAACCCCAAATCTAAACCTAAAATCAAACCTAACCCCAAATCTAAACCTTACCCCAAATATAAACCTAAAATCTAAGCCTAACCCCAAATCTAAACCTAAAATCTAAACCTAACCCCAAATCTAAACCTAACCCCAAATCTAAACCTAAAATCTAAACCTAACCCCAAATCTAAACCTAACCCCATATCTAAACCTAAAATCTAAACCTAACCCCAAATCTAAACCTAACCCCATATCTAAACCTAAAATCTAAACCTAACCCCAAATGTAAACCTAAAATCTAAACCTACCCCCAAATCTAAACCTAACCCCAAATCTAAACCTAAAATCTAAACCTAACCCCAAATCTAAACCTTACCCCAAATCTAAACCTAAAATCTAAACCTTACCCCAAATCTAAACCTAAAATCTAAGCCTAACTCCAAATCTAAACCTAAAATCTAAACCTAACCCCATATCTAAACCTAAAATCTAAACCTAACACCAAATCTAAACCTAAAATCTAAACCTAACCCCAAATATAAACCTAAGCCCAACTCTAAACCTAAAATCTAAACCTAACCCCAAATCTAAACCTAAAATCTAAACCTAAAATCTAAACCTAACCCCAAATCTAAACCTAAAATCTAAACCTAACCCCAAATCTAAACCTAACCCCAAATCTAAACCCCAAATCTAAACCTAACCCCAAATCTAAACCTAAAATCTAAACCTAACCCCAAATCTAAACCTAAAATCTAAACCTAACCCCAAATCTAAACCTAACCCCAAATCTAAACCTAAAATCTAAACCTAACCCCAAATCTAAACCTAACCCCATATCTAAACCTAAAATCTAAACCTAACCCCAAATGTAAACCTAAAATCTAAACCTAACCCCAAATCTAAACCTAACCCCAAATCTAAACCTAAAATCTAAACCTAACCCCAAATCTAAACCTAAAATCTAAACCTAACCCCAAATCTAAACCTAACCCCAAATCTAAACCTAACCCCAAATCTAAACCTAACCCCAATTCTAAACCTAAAATCTAAACCTAACCCCAAATCTAAACCTAAAATCTAAACCTAACCCCAAATCTAAACCTAAAATCTAAACCTAACCCCAAATCTAAACCTAACCCCAAATCTAAACCTAAAACCTAAACCTAACCCCAAATCTAAACCTAAAATCTAAACCTAACCCCAAATATAAACCTAACCCCAAATCTAAACCTAAAATCTAAACCTAACCCCAAATCTAAACCTAAAATCTAAACCTAACCCCAAATCTAAACCTAAAATCTAAACCTAACCCCAAATCTAAACCTAAAATCTAAACCTAACCCCAAATCTAAACCTAACCCCAAATCTAAAACTACAATCTAAACCTAACCCCAAATCTAAACCTAAAATCTAAAGCTAACCCCAAATCTAAACCTAACCCCAAATCTAAACCTAAAATCTAAACCTAACCCCAAATCTAAACCTAAAATCTAAACCTAACCCCAAATCTAAACCTAACCCCAAATCTATACCTAACCCCAAATCAAAACCTAAAATCTAAACCTAACCCCAAATCTAAACCTAACCCCAAATCTAAACCTAAAATCTAAACCTAACCCCAAATCTAAACCTAAGCCCAACTCTAAACCTAAAATCTAAACCTAACCCCAAATCTAAACCTAAAATCTAAACCTAAAATCTAAACCTAACCCCAAATCTAAACCTAAAATCTAAACCTAACCCCAAATCTAAACCTAACCCCAAATGTAAACCCCAAATCTAAACCTAACCCCAAATCTAAACCTAACCCCAAATCTAAACCTAAAATCTAAACCTAACCCCAAATCTAAACCTAACCCCAAATCTAACCCTAAAATCTAAACCTAACCCCAAATCTAAACCTAAAATCTACACCTAAACCCAAATCTAAACCTAACCCCATATCTAAACCTAAAATCTAAACCTAACCCCAAATGTAAACCTAAAATCTAAACCTTACCCCAAATCTAAACCTAACCCCAAATCTAAACCTAAAATCTAAACCTAACCCCAAATCTAAACCTTACCCCAAATCTAAACCTAAAATTTAAACCTAACCCCAAATCTAAACCTAAAATCTAAACCTAACCCCAAATCTAAACCTAAAATCTAAACCTAACCCCAAATCTAAACCTAAAATCTAAACCTAAAATCTAAACCTAACCCCAAATCTAAACCTAACCCCAAATCTAAACCTAAAATCTAAACCTAACCCCAAATCTAAAACTAAAATCTAAACCTAACCCCAAATCTAAACCTAACCCCAAATCTAAACCTAAAATCTAAACCTAACCCCAAATCTAAACCTAAAATCTAAACCTAACCCCAAATCTAAACCTAACCCCAAATCTAAACCTAAAATCTAAACCTAAAATCTAAACCTAACCCCAAATCTAAACCTAAAATCTAAACCTAACCCCAAATCTAAGCCTAACCCCAAATCTAAACCTAAAATCTAAACCTAACCCCAATTCTAAACCTAAAATCTAAACCTAACCACAAATCTAAACCTAAAATCAAACCTAACCCCAAATCTAAACCTTACACCAAATATAAACCTAAAATCTAAACCTAACCCCAAATCTAAACCTAAAATCTAAACCTAACCCCAAATCTAAACCTAACCCCAAATCTAAACCTAAAATCTAAACCTAACCCCAAATCTAAACCTAAAATCTAAACCTAACCCCAAATCTAAACCTAACCCCAAATCTAAACCTAAAATCTAAACCTAACCCCAAATCTAAACCTAAAATCTAAACCTAACCCCAAATCTAAACCTAACCCCAACTCTAAACCTAAAATCTAAACCTAACCCCAAATCTAAACCTAAAATCTAAACCTAACCCCAAATCTAAACCTAAAATCTAAACCTAACCCCAAATCTAAACCTAACCCCAAATCTAAAACCCAAATCTAAACGTAACCCCAAATCTAAACCTAACCCCAACCCCTAACCCCAAATCTAAACCTAACCCCAATCTAAACCTAACCCCAACCCCTAACTCCAAATCTAAACCTAACCCCAAATCTAAACCTAACCCCAACCCCTAACCCCAAATCTAAACCTAACCCCAAATCTAAACCTAACCTCAACCCCTAACCCCAAATCTAAACCAAACCCCAAATCTAAACCTAAACCCAACCCCTAACTCCAAATCTAAACCTAACCCCAAATCTAAACCAAACCCCAAATCTAAACCACAAATCTAAACCTAACCCCAAATCTAAACCTAACCCCAAATCTAAACCTAAAATCTAAACCTAACCCCAAATCTAAACCTAAGCCCAACCCCTAACCCCAAATCTAAACCTAACCCCAAATCTAAACCTAACCCCAACCCCTAACTCCAAATCTAAACCTAACCCCAAATCTAAACCTAACCCCAACCCCTAACCCCAAATCTAAACCTAACCCCAAATCTAAACCTAAACCTCAACCCCTAACCCCAAATCTAAACCTAACCCCAAATCTAAACCTAACCCAACCCCTAACCCCAAATCTAAAACTAACCCCAAATCTAAACCTAACCCCGATACCTAACCCCAAATCTAAACCTAACCCCAAATCTAAAGCTAACCCCAACCCCTAACCCGAAATCTAAACCTAACCCGAAATCTAAACCTAACCCCAACCCCTAACCCCAAATCTAAACCTAACCCCAACCTCTAACCCCAAATCTAAACCTAACCCCAAATCTAAACCTAACCCCAAATCTAAACGTAACCCCAAATCTAAACCCCAAATATAAAACTAACACTAAATCTAAACCTAACCCCAAATCTAAACCCCAAATCTAAACCTAACCCCAAATCTAAACCTAACCCCAACCCCTAAACCCAAATCTAAACCTAACCTACAACTAACCCCAAATCTAAACCTAACCCCAAATCTAAACCTAACCCCAAATCTAAACCTAAAATCTAAACCTAACCCCAAATCTGAACCTAACCCCATATCTAAACCTAAATTCTAAACCTAACCCCAAATCTAAACCTAACCCCAACCCCTAACCCCAAATCTAAACCTAACCCCAAATCTAAACCTAAACCTCAACCCCTAACCCCAAATCTAAACCTAACCCCAAATCTAAACCTAACCCAACCCCTAACCCCAAATCTAAAACTAACCCCAAATCTAAACCTAACCCCGATACCTAACCCCAAATCTAAACCTAACCCCAAATCTAAAGCTAACCCCAACCCCTAACCCGAAATCTAAACCTAACCCGAAATCTAAACCTAACCCCAACCCCTAACCCCAAATCTAAACCTAACCCCAACCTCTAACCCCAAATCTAAACCTAACCCCAAATCTAAACCTAACCCCAAATCTAAACGTAACCCCAAATCTAAACCCCAAATATAAAACTAACACTAAATCTAAACCTAACCCCAAATCTAAACCCCAAATCTAAACCTAACCCCAAATCTAAACCTAACCCCAACCCCTAAACCCAAATCTAAACCTAACCTACAACTAACCCCAAATCTAAACCTAACCCCAAATCTAAACCTAACCCCAAATCTAAACCTAAAATCTAAACCTAACCCCAAATCTGAACCTAACCCCATATCTAAACCTAAATTCTAAACCTAACCCCAAATGTAAACCTAAAATCTAAACCTAACCCCAAATCTAAACCTAACCCCAAATCTAAACCTAAAATCTAAACCTAACCCCAAATCTAAACCTAACCCCAAATCTAAACCTAAAATCTAAACCTAACCCCAAATCTAAACCTAAAATCTAAACCTAACCCCAAATCTAAACCTAACCCCAAATCTAAACCTAAAATCTAAACCTAACCCCAAATCTAAACATTACCCCAAATCTAAACCTAAAATGTAAACCTAACCCCAAATATAAATCTAAAATCTAAACCTAACCCCAAATCTAAACCTAAAATCTAAACCTAACCCCAAATCTAAACCTAAAATCTAAACCTAAAATCTAAACCTACCCCAAATCTAAACCTAAAATCTAAACCTAACCCGAAATCTAAACCTAACCCCAAATCTAAACCTAAAATCTAAACCTAACCCCAAATCTAAACCTAACCCCAAATCTAAACCTAACCCCAAATCTAAACCTAAAATCTAAACCTAACCCCAAATCTAAACCTAAAATCTAAACCTAACCCCAAATCTAAACCTAAAATCTAAACCTAACCCCAAATCTAAACCTAAAATCTAAACCTAACCCCAAATCTAAACCTAACCCCAAATCTAAACCTAAAATCTAAACCTAACCCCAAATCTAAACCTAAAATCTAAACCTAACCCCAAATCTAAACCTAAAATCTAAACCAAACCCCAAATTTAAACCAAAAATCTAAACCTAACCCCAAATCTAAACCTAAAATCTAAACCTAACCCCAAATCTAAACCTAAAATCAAAACCTAACCCCAAATCTAAACCTAACCCCAAATCTAAACCTAAAACCTAAACCTAACCCCAAATCTAAACCTAAAATCTAAACCTAACCCCAAATCTAAACCTAACCCCAAATCTAAACCTAAAATCTAAACCTAACCCCAAATCTAAACCTAAAATCTAAACCTAACCCGAAATCTAAACCTAACCCCAAATCTAAACCTAAAATCTAAACCTAACCCCAAATCTAAACCTAACCCCATATCTAAACCTAAAATCTAAACCTAACCCCAAATCTAAACCTAAAATCTAAACCTAACCCCAAATCTAAACCTAAAATCTAAACCTAACCCCAAATCTAAACCTAAAATCTAAACCTAACCCCAAATCTAAACCTTACCCCAAATATAAACCTAAAATCTAAACCTAACCCCAAATCTAAACCTAAAATCTAAACCTAACCCCAAATCTAAACCTAACCCCAAATCTAAACCTAAAATCTAAACCTAACCCCAAATCTAAACCTAAAATCTAAACCTAACCCCAAATCTAAACCTAACCCCAAATCTAAACCTAAAATCTAAACCTAACCCCAAATCTAAACCTTACCCCAAATCTAAACCTAAAATCTAAACCTAACCCCAAATCTAAACCTAAAATCTAAACCTAACCCCAAATCTAAACCTAAAATCTAAACCTAACCCCAAATCTAAACCTAACCCCAAATCTAAACCTAAAATCTAAACCTAACCCCAAATCTAAACCTAAAATCTAAACCTAACCCCAAATCTAAACCTAACCCCAAATCTAAACCTAAAATCTAAACCTAACCCCAAATCTAAACCTAACCCCAAATCTAAACCTAAAATCTAAACCTAAAATCTAAACCTAACCTCAAATCTAAACCTAAAATCTAAACCTAACCCCAAATCTAAGCCTAACCCCAAATCTAAACCTAAAATCTAAACCTAACCCCAATTCTAAACCTAAAATCTAAACCTAACCCCAAATCTAAACCTAAAATCAAACCTAACTCCAAATCTAAACCTAACCCCATATCTAAACCTAAAATCTAAACCTAACCCCAAATGTAAACCTAAAATCTAAACCTACCCCCAAATCTAAACCTAACCCCAAATCTAAACCTAAAATCTAAACCTAACCCCAAATCTAAACCTTACCCCAAATCTAAACCTAAAATCTAAACCTTACCCCAAATATAAACCTAAAATCTAAGCCTAACTCCAAATCTAAACCTAACCCCATATCTAAACCTAAAATCTAAACCTAACCCCAAATCTAAACCTAACCCCATATCTAAACCTAAAATCTAAACCTAACCCCAAATGTAAACCTAAAATCTAAACCTACCCCCAAATCTAAACCTAACCCCATATCTAAACCTAAAATCTAAACCTAACCCCAAATCTAAACCTAACCCCATATCTAAACCTAAAATCTAAACCTAACCCCAAATGTAAACCTAAAATCTAAACCTACCCCCAAATCTAAACCTAACCCCAAATCTAAACCTAAAATCTAAACCTAACCCCAAATCTAAACCTTACCCCAAATCTAAACCTAAAATCTAAACCTTACCCCAAATATAAACCTAAAATCTAAGCCTAACTCCAAATCTAAACCTAAAATCTAAACCTAACCCCATATCTAAACCTAAAATCTAAACCTAACACCAAATCTAAACCTAAAATCTAAACCTAACCCCAAATATAAACCTAAGCCCAACTCTAAACCTAAAATCTAAACCTAACCCCAAATCTAAACCTAAAATCTAAACCTAAAATCTAAACCTAACCCCAAATCTAAACCTAAAATCTAAACCTAACCCCAAATCTAAACCCCAAATCTAAACCTAACCCCAAATCTAAACCTAAAATCTAAACCTAACCCCAAATCTAAACCTAAAATCTAAACCTAACCCCAAATCTAAACCTAACCCCAAATCTAAACCTAAAATCTAAACCTAACCCCAAATCTAAACCTAACCCCATATCTAAACCTAAAATCTAAACCTAACCCCAAATGTAAACCTAAAATCTAAACCTAACCCCAAATCTAAACCTAACCCCAAATCTAAACCTAAAATCTAAACCTAACCCCAAATCTAAACCTAAAATCTAAACCTAACCCCAAATCTAAACCTAACCCCAAATCTAAACCTAAAATCTAAACCTAACCCCAAATCTAAACCTAACCCCAATTCTAAACCTAAAATCTAAACCTAACCCCAAATCTAAACCTAAAATCTAAACCTAACCCCAAATCTAAACCTAAAATCAAAACCTAACCCCAAATCTAAACCTAACCCCAAATCTAAACCTAAAACCTAAACCTAACCCCAAATCTAAACCTAAAATCTAAACCTAACCCCAAATCTAAACCTAACCCCAAATCTAAACCTAAAATCTAAACCTAACCCCAAATCTAAACCTAAAATCTAAACCTAACCCCAAATCTAAACCTAAAATCTAAACCTAACCCCAAATCTAAACCTAAAATCTAAACCTAACCCCAAATCTAAACCTAACCCCAAATCTAAAACTACAATCTAAACCTAACCCCAAATCTAAACCTAAAATCTAAAGCTAACCCCAAATCTAAACCTAACCCCAAATCTAAACCTAAAATCTAAACCTAACCCCAAATCTAAACCTAAAATCTAAACCTAACCCCAAATCTAAACCTAACCCCAAATCTATACCTAACCCCAAATCAAAACCTAAAATCTAAACCTAACCCCAAATCTAAACCTAACCCCAAATCTAAACCCCAAATCTAAACCTAACCCCAAATCTAAACCTAAGCCCAACTCTAAACCTAAAATCTAAACCTAACCCCAAATCTAAACCTAAAATCTAAACCTAAAATCTAAACCTAACCCCAAATCTAAACCTAAAATCTAAACCTAACCCCAAATCTAAACCTAACCCCAAATGTAAACCCCAAATCTAAACCTAACCCCAAATCTAAACCTAACCCCAAATCTAAACCTAAAATCTAAACCTAACCCCAAATCTAAACCTAACCCCAAATCTAACCCTAAAATCTAAACCTAACCCCAAATCTAAACCTAAAATCTACACCTAAACCCAAATCTAAACCTAACCCCATATCTAAACCTAAAATCTAAACCTAACCCCAAATGTAAACCTAAAATCTAAACCTTACCCCAAATCTAAACCTAACCCCAAATCTAAACCTAAAATCTAAACCTAACCCCAAATCTAAACCTTACCCCAAATCTAAACCTAAAATCTAAACCTAACCCCAAATCTAAACCTAAAATCTAAACCTAACCCCAAATCTAAACCTAAAATCTAAACCTAACCCCAAATCTAAACCTAAAATCTAAACCTAAAATCTAAACCTAACCCCAAATCTAAACCTAAAATCTAAACCTAACCCCAAATCTAAACCTAACCCCAAATCTAAACCTAAAATCTAAACCTAACCCCAAATCTAAACCTAACCCCAAATCTAAACCTAAAATCTAAACCTAACCCCAAATCTAAACCTAAAATCTAAACCTAACCCCAAATCTAAACCTAACCCCAAATCTAAACCTAAAATCTAAACCTAACCCCAAATCTAAACCTAAAATCTAAACCTAACCCCAAATCTAAACCTAACCCCAAATCTAAACCTAAAATCTAAACCTAACCCCAAATCTAAACCTAAAATCTAAACCTAACCCCAAATCTAAACCTAACCCCAACTCTAAACCTAAAATCTAAACCTAACCCCAAATCTAAACCTAAAATCTAAACCTAACCCCAAATCTAAACCTAAAATCTAAACCTAACCCCAAATCTAAACCTAACCCCAAATCTAAAACCCAAATCTAAACGTAACCCCAAATCTAAACCTAACCCCAACCCCTAACCCCAAATCTAAACCTAACCCCAATCTAAACCTAACCCCAACCCCTAACTCCAAATCTAAACCTAACCCCAAATCTAAACCTAACCCCAACCCCTAACCCCAAATCTAAACCTAACCCCAAATCTAAACCTAACCTCAACCCCTAACCCCAAATCTAAACCAAACCCCAAATCTAAACCTAAACCCAACCCCTAACTCCAAATCTAAACCTAACCCCAAATCTAAACCAAACCCCAAATCTAAACCACAAATCTAAACCTAACCCCAAATCTAAACCTAACCCCAAATCTAAACCTAAAATCTAAACCTAACCCCAAATCTAAACCTAAGCCCAACCCCTAACCCCAAATCTAAACCTAACCCCAAATCTAAACCTAACCCCAACCCCTAACTCCAAATCTAAACCTAACCCCAAATCTAAACCTAACCCCAACCCCTAACCCCAAATCTAAACCTAACCCCAAATCTAAACCTAAACCTCAACCCCTAACCCCAAATCTAAACCTAACCCCAAATCTAAACCTAACCCAACCCCTAACCCCAAATCTAAAACTAACCCCAAATCTAAACCTAACCCCGATACCTAACCCCAAATCTAAACCTAACCCCAAATCTAAAGCTAACCCCAACCCCTAACCCGAAATCTAAACCTAACCCGAAATCTAAACCTAACCCCAACCCCTAACCCCAAATCTAAACCTAACCCCAACCTCTAACCCCAAATCTAAACCTAACCCCAAATCTAAACCTAACCCCAAATCTAAACGTAACCCCAAATCTAAACCCCAAATATAAAACTAACACTAAATCTAAACCTAACCCCAAATCTAAACCCCAAATCTAAACCTAACCCCAAATCTAAACCTAACCCCAACCCCTAAACCCAAATCTAAACCTAACCTACAACTAACCCCAAATCTAAACCTAACCCCAAATCTAAACCTAACCCCAAATCTAAACCTAAAATCTAAACCTAACCCCAAATCTGAACCTAACCCCATATCTAAACCTAAATTCTAAACCTAACCCCAAATGTAAACCTAAAATCTAAACCTAACCCCAAATCTAAACCTAACCCCAAATCTAAACCTAAAATCTAAACCTAACCCCAAATCTAAACCTAACCCCAAATCTAAACCTAAAATCTAAACCTAACCCCAAATCTAAACCTAAAATCTAAACCTAACCCCAAATCTAAACCTAACCCCAAATATAAACCTAAAATCTAAACCTAACCCCAAATCTAAACATTACCCCAAATCTAAACCTAAAATGTAAACCTAACCCCAAATATAAATCTAAAATCTAAACCTAACCCCAAATCTAAACCTAAAATCTAAACCTAACCCCAAATCTAAACCTAAAATCTAAACCTAAAATCTAAACCTACCCCAAATCTAAACCTAAAATCTAAACCTAACCCGAAATCTAAACCTAATCCCAAATCTAAACCTAAAATCTAAACCTAACCCCAAATCTAAGCCTAACCCCAAATATAAACCTAAAATCTAAACCTAACCCCAAATCTAAACCTAAAATCTAAACCTAACCCCAAATCTAAACCTAACCCCAAATCTAAACCTAAAATCTAAACCTAACCCCAAATCTAAACCTAACCCCAAATCTAAACCTAAAATCTAAACCTAACCCCAAATCTAAACCTAAAATCTAAACCTAACCCCAAAGCTAAACCTAACCCCAAATCTAAACCTAAAATCTAAACCTAACCCCAAATCTAAACCTAAAATCTAAACCTAACCCCAAATCTAAACCTAAAATCTAAACCTAACCCCAAATCTAAACCTAACCCCACCTCTAAACCTAAAATCTAAACCTAACCCCAAATCTAAACCTAAAATCTAAACCTAACCCCAAATCTAAACCTAAAATCTAAACCTAACCCCAAATCTAAACCTAACCCCAAATCTAAAACCCAAATCTAAACCTAACCCCAAATCTAAACCTAACCCCAACCCCTAACCCCAAATCTAAACCTAACCCCAAATCTAAACCTAACCCCAACCCCTAACTCCAAATCTAAACCTAACCCCAAATCTAAACCTAACCCCAACCCCTAACCCCAAATCTAAACCTAACCCCAAATCTAAACCTAACCTCAACCCCTAACCCAAAATCTAAACCTAACCCCAAATCTAAACCTAAACCCAACCCCTAACTCCAAATCTAAACCTAACCCCAAATCTAAACCTAACCCCAAATCTAAACCACAAATCTAAACCTAACCCCAAATCTAAACCTAACCCCAAATCTAAACCTAAAATCTAAACCTAACCCCAAATCTAAACCTAACCCCAACCCCTAACCCCAAATCTAAACCTAACCCCAAATCTAAACCTAACCCCAACCCCTAACCCCTACTCTAAACCTAAACCCAAATCTAAACCTAAACCTCAACCCCTAACCCCAAATCTAAACCTAACCCCAAATCTAAACCTAATCCAACCCCTAACCCCAAATCTAAAACTAACCCCAAATCTAAACCTAACCCCGATACCTAACCCCAAATCTAAACCTAACCCCAAATCTAAAGCTAACACCAACCCCTAACCCGAAATCTAAACCTAACCCGAAATCTAAACCTAACCCCAACCCCTAACCCCAAATCTAAACCTAACCCCAACCTCTAACCCCAAATCTAAACCTAACCCCAAATCTAAACCTAACCCCAAATCTAATCGTAACCCCAAATCTAAACCCCAAATATAAAACTAACACTAAATCTAAACCTAACCCCAAATCTAAACCCCAAATCTAAACCTAACCCCAAATATAAACCTAACCCCAACCCCTAAACCCAAATCTAAACCTAACCTACAACTAACCCCAAATCTAAACCTAACCCCAAATCTAAACCTAACCCCAAATCTAAACCTAAAATCTAAACCTAACCCCAAATCTAAACCTAACCCCATATCTAAACCTAAATTCTAAACCTAACCTCAAATGTAAACCTAAAATCTAAACCTACCCCCAAATCTAAACCTAACCCCAAATCTAAACCTAAAATCTAAACCTAACCCCAAATCTAAACCTAACCCCAAATCTAAACCTAAAATCTAAACCTAACCCCAAATCTAAACCTAAAATCTAAACCTAACCCCAAATCTAAACCTAACCCCAAATCTAAACCTAAAATCTAAACCTAACCCCAAATCTAAGCCTAACCCCAAATCTAAACCTAAAATCTAAACCTAACCCCAATTCTAAACCTAAAATCTAAACCTAACCCCAAATCTAAACCTAAAATCAAACCTAACCCCAAATCTAAACCTTACCCCAAATATAAACCTAAAATCTAAACCTAACCCCAAATCTAAACCTAAAATCTAAACCTAACCCCAAATCTAAACCTAACCCCAAATCTAAACCTAAAATCTAAACCTAACCCCAAATCTAAACCTAAAATCTAAACCTAACCCCAAATCTAAACCTAACCCCAATCTAAACCTAAAATCTAAACCTAACCCCAAATCTAAACCTAAAATCTAAACCTAACCCCAAATATAAACCTAAAATCTAAACCTAACCCCAAATCTAAACCTAACCCCACCTCTAAACCTAAAATCTAAACCTAACCCCAAATCTAAACCTAAAATCTAAACCTAACCCCAAATCTAAACCTAAAATCTAAACCTAACCCCAAATCTAAACCTAACCCCAAATCTAAAACCCAAATCTAAACCTAACCCCAAATCTAAACCTAACCCCAACCCCTAACCCCAAATCTAAACCTAACCCCAAATCTAAACCTAACCCCAACCCCTAACTCCAAATCTAAACCTAACCCCAAATCTAAACCTAACCCCAACCCCTAACCCCAAATCTAAACCTAACCCCAAATCTAAACCTAACCTCAACTCCTAACCCCAAATCTAAACCTAACCCCAAATCTAAACCTAAACCCAACCCCTAACTCCAAATGTAAACCTAACCCCAAATCTAAACCTAACCCCAAATCTAAACCACAAATCTAAACCTAACCCCAAATCTAAACCTAACCCCAAATCTAAACCTAAAATCTAAACCTAACCCCAAATCTAAACCTAACCCCAACCCCTAACCCCAAATCTAAACCTAACCCCAAATCTAAACCTAACCCCAACCCCTAACTCCAAATCTAAACCTAACCCCAAATCTAAACCTAACCCCAACCCCTAACCCCTACTCTAAACCTAACCCCAAATCTAAACCTAAACCTCAACCCCTAACCCCAAATCTAAACCTAACCCCAAATCTAAACCTAATCCAACCCCTAACCCCAAATCTAAAACTAACCCAAATCTAAACCTAACCCCGATACCTAACCCCAAATTTAAACCTAACCCCAAATCTAAAGCTAACACCAACCCCTAACCCGAAATCTAAACCTACCCGAAATCTAAACCTAACCCCAACCCCTAACCCCAAATCTAAACCTAACCCCAACCTCTAACCCCAAATCTAAACCTAACCCCAAATCTAAACCTAACCCCAAATCTAAACCTAACCCCAAATCTAAACCCCAAATATAAAACTAACACTAAATCTAAACCTAACCCCAAATCTAAACCCCAAATCTAAACCTAACCCCAAATCTAAACCTAACCCCAACCCCTAAACCCAAATCTAAACCTAACCTACAACTAACCCCAAATCTAAACCGAACCCCAAATCTAAACCTAACCCCAAATCTAAACCTAAAATCTAAACCTAACCCCAAATCTAAACCTAACCCCATATCTAAACCTAAATTCTAAACCTAACCCCAAATGTAAACCTAAAATCTAAACCTACCCCCAAATCTAAACCTAACCCCAAATCTAAACCTAAAATCTAAACCTAACCCCAAATCTAAACCTATCCCCAAATCTAAACCTAAAATCTAAACCTAACCCCAAATCTAAACCTAAAATCTAAACCTAACCCCAAATCTAAACCTAACCCCAAATCTAAACCTAAAATCTAAACCTAACCCCAAATCTAAACCTTACCCCAAATCTAAACCTAAAATGTAAACCTAACCAAAAATATAAATCTAAAATCTAAACCTAACCCCAAATCTAAACCTAAAATCTAAACCTAACCCCAAATCTAAACCTAAAATCTAAACCTAACCCCAAATCTAAACCTAACCCCAAATCTAAACCTAAAATCTAAACCTAAATCTAAACCTAACCCCAAATCTAAACCTAAAATCTAAACCTAACCCCAAATCTAAGCCTAACCCCAAATCTAAACCTAAAATCTAAACCTAACCCCAAATCTAAACCTTACCCCAAATATAAACCTAAAATCTAAACCTAACCCCAAATCTAAACCTAAAATCTAAACCTAACCCCAAATCTACACCTAAAATCTAAACCTAACACCAAATCTAAACCTAAAATCTAAACCTAACCCCAAATCTAAACCTAAAATCTAAACCTAACCCCAAATATAAACCTAAAATCTAAACCTAACCCCAAATCTAAACCTAACCCCAAATCTAAACCTAAAATCTAAACATAATCCCAAATGTAAACCTAACCCCAAATCTAAACCTAAAATCTAAACCTAACCCCAAATCTAAACCTAAAATCTAAACCTAACCCCAAATCTAAACCTAAAATCTAAACCTAACCCCAAATCTAAACCTAACCCCAAATCTAAACCTAAAATCTAAACCTAACCCCAAATCTAAACCTAAAATCTAAACCTAACCCCAAATCTAAACCTAACCCCAAATCTAAACCTAAAATCTAAACCTAACCCCAAATCTAAACCTAAAATCTAAACCTAACCCCAAATCTAAACCTAACCCCATATCTAAACCTAAATTCTAAACCTAACCTCAAATGTAAACCTAAAATCTAAACCTAACCCCAAATCTAAACCTAACCCCAAATCTAAACCTAAAATCTAAACCTAACCCCAAATCTAAACCTAACCCCAAATCTAAACCTAAAATCTAAACCTAACCCCAAATCTAAACCTAAAATCTAAACCTAACCCCAAAGCTAAACCTAACCCCAAATCTAAACCTAAAATCTAAACCTAACCCCAAATCTAAACCTAAAATCTAAACCTAACCCCAAATCTAAACCTAAAATCTAAACCTAACCCCAAATCTAAAGCTAACCCCACCTCTAAACCTAAAATCTAAACCTAACCCCAAATCTAAACCTAAAATCTAAACCTAACCCCAAATCTAAACCTAAAATCTAAACCTAACCCCAAATCTAAACCTAACCCCAAATCTAAAACCCAAATCTAAACCTAACCCCAAATCTAAACCTAACCCCAACCCCTAACCCCAAATCTAAACCTAACCCCAAATCTAAACCTAACCCCAACCCCTAACTCCAAATCTAAACCTAACCCCAAATCTAAACCTAACCCCAACCCCTAACCCCAAATCTAAACCTAACCCCAAATCTAAACCTAACCTCAACCCCTAACCCCAAATCTAAACCTAACCCCAAATCTAAACCTAAACCCAACCCCTAACTCCAAATCTAAACCTAACCCCAAATCTAAACCTAACCCCAAATCTAAACCACAAATCTAAACCTAACCCCAAATCTAAACCTAACCCCAAATCTAAACCTAAAATCTAAACCTAACCCCAAATCTAAACCTAACCCCAACCCCTAACCCCAAATCTAAACCTAACCCCAAATCTAAACCTAACCCCAACCCCTAACTCCAAATCTAAACCTAACCCCAAATCTAAACCTAACCCCAACCCCTAACCCCTACTCTAAACCTAACCCCAAATCTAAACCTAAACCTCAACCCCTAACCCCAAATCTAAACCTAACCCCAAATCTAAACCTAATCCAACCCCTAACCCCAAATCTAAAACTAACCCCAAATCTAAACCTAACCCCGATACCTAACCCCAAATCTAAACCTAACCCCAAATCTAAAGCTAACACCAACCCCTAACCCGAAATCTAAACCTAACCCGAAATCTAAACCTAACCCCAACCCCTAACCCCAAATCTAAACCTAACCCCAACCTCTAACCCCAAATCTAAACCTAACCCCAAATCTAAACCTAACCCCAAATCTAATCGTAACCCCAAATCTAAACCCCAAATATAAAACTAACACTAAATCTAAACCTAACCCCAAATCTAAACCCCAAATCTAAACCTAACCCCAAATCTAAACCTAACCCCAACCCCTAAACCCAAATCTAAACCTAACCTACAACTAACCCCAAATCTAAACCTAACCCCAAATCTAAACCTAACCCCAAATCTAAACCTAAAATCTAAACCTAACCCCAAATCTAAACCTAACCCCATATCTAAACCTAAATTCTAAACCTAACCTCAAATGTAAACCTAAAATCTAAACCTACCCCCAAATCTAAACCTAACCCCAAATCTAAACCTAAAATCTAAACCTAACCCCAAATCTAAACCTAACCCCAAATCTAAACCTAAAATCTAAACCTAACCCCAAATCTAAACCTAAAATCTAAACCTAACCCCAAATCTAAACCTAACCCCAAATCTAAACCTAAAATCTAAACCTAACCCCAAATCTAAGCCTAACCCCAAATCTAAACCTAAAATCTAAACCTAACCCCAATTCTAAACCTAAAATCTAAACCTAACCCCAAATCTAAACCTAAAATCAAACCTAACCCCAAATCTAAACCTTACCCCAAATATAAACCTAAAATCTAAACCTAACCCCAAATCTAAACCTAAAATCTAAACCTAACCCCAAATCTAAACCTAACCCCAAATCTAAACCTAAAATCTAAACCTAACCCCAAATCTAAACCTAAAATCTAAACCTAACCCCAAATCTAAACCTAACCCCAAATCTAAACCTAAAATCTAAACCTAACCCCAAATCTAAACCTAAAATCTAAACCTAACCCCAAATCTAAACCTAAAATCTAAACCTAACCCCAAATCTAAACCTAACCCCACCTCTAAACCTAAAATCTAAACCTAACCCCAAATCTAAACCTAAAATCTAAACCTAACCCCAAATCTAAACCTAAAATCTAAACCTAACCCCAAATCTAAACCTAACCCCAAATCTAAAACCCAAATCTAAACCTAACCCCAAATCTAAACCTAACCCCAACCCCTAACCCCAAATCTAAACCTAACCCCAAATCTAAACCTAACCCCAACCCCTAACTCCAAATCTAAACCTAACCCCAAATCTAAACCTAACCCCAACCCCTAACCCCAAATCTAAACCTAACCCCAAATCTAAACCTAACCTCAACCCCTAACCCCAAATCTAAACCTAACCCCAAATCTAAACCTAAACCCAACCCCTAACTCCAAATGTAAACCTAACCCCAAATCTAAACCTAACCCCAAATCTAAACCACAAATCTAAACCTAACCCCAAATCTAAACCTAACCCCAAATCTAAACCTAAAATCTAAACCTAACCCCAAATCTAAACCTAACCCCAACCCCTAACCCCAAATCTAAACCTAACCCCAAATCTAAACCTAACCCCAACCCCTAACTCCAAATCTAAACCTAACCCCAAATCTAAACCTAACCCCAACCCCTAACCCCTACTCTAAACCTAACCCCAAATCTAAACCTAAACCTCAACCCCTAACCCCAAATCTAAACCTAACCCCAAATTTAAACCTAATCCAACCCCTAACCCCAAATCTAAAACTAACCCCAAATCTAAACCTAACCCCGATACCTAACCCCAAATCTAAACCTAACCCCAAATCTAAAGCTAACACCAACCCCTAACCCGAAATCTAAACCTAACCCGAAATCTAAACCTAACCCCAACCCCTAACCCCAAATCTAAACCTAACCCCAACCTCTAACCCCAAATCTAAACCTAACCCCAAATCTAAACCTAACCCCAAATCTAATCGTAACCCCAAATCTAAACCCCAAATATAAAACTAACACTAAATCTAAACCTAACCCCAAATCTAAACCCCAAATCTAAACCTAACCCCAAATCTAAACCTAACCCCAACCCCTAAACCCAAATCTAAACCTAACCTACAACTAACCCCAAATCTAAACCTAACCCCAAATCTAAACCTAACCCCAAATCTAAACCTAAAATCTAAACCTAACCCCAAATCTAAACCTAACCCCATATCTAAACCTAAATTCTAAACCTAACCTCAAATGTAAACCTAAAATCTAAACCTACCCCCAAATCTAAACCTAACCCCAAATCTAAACCTAAAATCTAAACCTAACCCCAAATCTAAACCTAACCCCAAATCTAAACCTAAAATCTAAACCTAACCCCAAATCTAAACCTAAAATCTAAACCTAACCCCAAATCTAAACCTAACCCCAAATCTAAACCTAAAATCTAAACCTAACCCCAAATCTAAGCCTAACCCCAAATCTAAACCTAAAATCTAAACCTAACCCCAATTCTAAACCTAAAATCTAAACCTAACCCCAAATCTAAACCTAAAATCAAACCTAACCCCAAATCTAAACCTTACCCCAAATATAAACCTAAAATCTAAACCTAACCCCAAATCTAAACCTAAAATCTAAACCTAACCCCAAATCTAAACCTAACCCCAAATCTAAACCTAAAATCTAAACCTAACCCCAAATCTAAACCTAAAATCTAAACCTAACCCCAAATCTAAACCTAACCCCAAATCTAAACCTAAAATCTAAACCTAACCCCAAATCTAAACCTAAAATCTAAACCTAACCCCAAATCTAAACCTAAAATCTAAACCTAACCCCAAATCTAAACCTAACCCCACCTCTAAACCTAAAATCTAAACCTAACCCCAAATCTAAACCTAAAATCTAAACCTAACCCCAAATCTAAACCTAAAATCTAAACCTAACCCCAAATCTAAACCTAACCCCAAATCTAAAACCCAAATCTAAACCTAACCCCAAATCTAAACCTAACCCCAACCCCTAACCCCAAATCTAAACCTAACCCCAAATCTAAACCTAACCCCAACCCCTAACTCCAAATCTAAACCTAACCCCAAATCTAAACCTAACCCCAACCCCTAACCCCAAATCTAAACCTAACCCCAAATCTAAACCTAACCTCAACCCCTAACCCCAAATCTAAACCTAACCCCAAATCTAAACCTAAACCCAACCCCTAACTCCAAATGTAAACCTAACCCCAAATCTAAACCTAACCCCAAATCTAAACCACAAATCTAAACCTAACCCCAAATCTAAACCTAACCCCAAATCTAAACCTAAAATCTAAACCTAACCCCAAATCTAAACGTAACCCCAACCCCTAACCCCAAATCTAAACCTAACCCCAAATCTAAACCTAACCCCAACCCCTAACTCCAAATCTAAACCTAACCCCAAATCTAAACCTAACCCCAACCCCTAACCCCTACTCTAAACCTAACCCCAAATCTAAACCTAAACCTCAACCCCTAACCCCAAATCTAAACCTAACCCCAAATTTAAACCTAATCCAACCCCTAACCCCAAATCTAAAACTAACCCCAAATCTAAACCTAACCCCGATACCTAACCCCAAATCTAAACCTAACCCCAAATCTAAAGCTAACACCAACCCCTAACCCGAAATCTAAACCTAACCCGAAATCTAAACCTAACCCCAACCCCTAACCCCAAATCTAAACCTAACCCCAACCTCTAACCCCAAATCTAAACCTAACCCCAAATCTAAACCTAACCCCAAATCTAAACGTAACCCCAAATCTAAACCCCAAATCTAAACCTAACCCCAAATCTAAACCTAACCCCAACCCCTAAACCCAAATCTAAACCTAACCTACAACTAACCCCAAATCTAAACCGAACCCCAAATCTAAACCTAACCCCAAATCTAAACCTAAAATCTAAACCTAACCCCAAATCTAAACCTAACCCCATATCTAAACCTAAATTCTAAACCTAACCCCAAATGTAAACCTAAAATCTAAACCTACCCCCAAATCTAAACCTAACCCCAAATCTAAACCTAAAATCTAAACCTAACCCCAAATCTAAACCTAACCCCAAATCTAAACCTAAAATCTAAACCTAACCCCAAATCTAAACCTAAAATCTAAACCTAACCCCAAATCTAAACCTAACCCCAAATCTAAACCTAAAATCTAAACCTAACCCCAAATCTAAACCTTACCCCAAATCTAAACCTAAAATCTAAACCTAACCAAAAATATAAATCTAAAATCTAAACCTAACCCCAAATCTAAACCTAAAATCTAAACCTAACCCCAAATCTAAACCTAAAATCTAAACCTAAAATCTAAACCTACCCCAAATCTAAACCTAAAATCTAAACCTAACACCAAATCTAAACCTAACCCCAAATCTAAACCTAACCCCAAATCTAAACCTAAAATCTAAACCTAACCCCAAATCTAAACCTAAAATCTAAACCTAACCCCAAATCTAAACCTAAAATCTAAACCTAACCCCAAATCTAAACCTAACCCCAAATCTAAACCTAAAATCTAAACCTAACCCCAAATCTAAACCTAAAATCTAAACCTAACCCCAAATCTAAACATAACCCCAAATCTACACCTAAAATCTAAACCTAACCCCAAATCTAAACCTAAAATCTAAACCTAACCCCAAATATAAACCTAAAATCTAAACCTAACCCCAAATCTAAACCTAAAATCTAAACCTAACCACAAATCTAAACATAACCCCAAATCTAAACCCCAAATATAAAACTAACACTAAATCTAAACCTAACCCCAAATCTAAACCCCAAATCTAAACCTAACCCCAAATCTAAACCTAACCCCAACCCCTAAACCCAAATCTAAACCTAACCTACAACTAACCCCAAATCTAAACCTAACCCCAAATGTAAACCTAACCCCAAATCTAAACCTAAAATCTAAACCTAACCCCAAATCTAAACCTAACCCCATATCTAAACCTAAAATCTAAACCTAACCCCAAATGTAAACCTAAAATATAAACCTACCCCCAAATCAAACCTAACCCCAAATCTAAACCTAAAATCTAAACCTAACCCCAAATCTAAACCTTACCCCAAATCTAAACCTAAAATCTAAACCTAACGCCAAATCTAAACCTAAAATCTAAACCTAACCCCAAATCTAAACCTAACCCCAAATCTAAACCTAAAATCTAAACCTAACCCCAAATCTAAACCTTACCCCAAATCTAAACCTAAAATGTAAACCTAACCCCAAATATAAATCTAAAATCTAAACCTAACCCCAAATCTAAACCTAAAATCTAAACCTAACCCCAAATCTAAACCTAAAATCTAAACCTAAAATCTAAACCTACCCCAAATCTAAACCTAAAATCTAAACCTAAACCCAAATCTAAACCTAACCCCAAATCTAAACCTAAAATCTAAACCTAACCCCAAATCTAAACCTTACCCCAAATATAAACCTAAAATCTAAACCTAACCCCAAATCTAAACCTAAAATCTAAACCTAACCCCAAATCTACACCTAAAATCTAAACCTAACACCAAATCTAAACCTAAAATCTAAACCTAACCCCAAATCTAAACCTAAAATCTAAACCTAACCCCAAATATAAACCTAAAATCTAAACCTAACCCCAAATCTAAACCTAACCCCAAATCTAAACCTAAAATCTAAACCTAATCCCAAATGTAAACCTAACCCCAAATCTAAACCTAAAATCTAAACCTAACCCCAAATCTAAACCTAAAATCTAAACCTAACCCCAAATCTAAACCTAAAATCTAAACCTAACCCCAAATCTAAACCTAACCCCAAATCTAAACCTAAAATCTAAACCTAACCCCAAATCTAAACCTAAAATCTAAACCTAACCCCAAATCTAAACCTAACCCCAAATCTAAACCTAAAATCTAAACCTAACCCCAAATCTAAACCTAAAATCTAAACCTAACCCCAAATCTAAACCTAACCCCATATCTAAACCTAAATTCTAAACCTAACCTCAAATGTAAACCTAAAATCTAAACCTACCCCCAAATCTAAACCTAACCCCAAATCTAAACCTAAAATCTAAACCTAACCCCAAATCTAAACCTAACCCCAAATCTAAACCTAAAATCTAAACCTAACCCCAAATCTAAACCTAAAATCTAAACCTAACCCCAAATCTAAACCTAACCCCAAATCTAAACCTAAAATCTAAACCTAACCCCAAATCTAAGCCTAACCCCAAATCTAAACCTAAAATGTAAACCTAACCCCAATTCTAAACCTAAAATCTAAACCTAACCCCAAATCTAAACCTAAAATCTAAACCTAACCCCAAATCTAAACCTAACCCCAAATCTAAACCTAAAATCTAAACCTAACCCCAAATCTAAACCTAAAATCTAAACCTAACCCCAAATCTAAACCTAACCCCAAATCTAAACCTAAAATCTAAACCTAACCCCAAATCTAAACCTAAAATCTAAACCTAACCCCAAATATAAACCTAAAATCTAAACCTAACCCCAAATCTAAACCTAACCCCACCTCTAAACCTAAAATCTAAACCTAACCCCAAATCTAAACCTAAAATCTAAACCTAACCCCAAATCTAAACCTAAAATCTAAACCTAACCCCAAATCTAAACCTAACCCCAAATCTAAAACCCAAATCTAAACCTAACCCCAAATCTAAACCTAACCCCAACCCCTAACCCCAAATCTAAACCTAACCCCAAATCTAAACCTAACCCCAACACCTAACTCCAAATCTAAACCTAACCCCAAATCTAAACCTAACCCCAACCCCTAACCCCAAATCTAAACCTAACCCCAAATCTAAACCTAACCTCAACCCCTAACCCCAAATCTAAACCTAACCCCAAATCTAAACCTAAACCCAACCCCTAACTCCAAATGTAAACCTAACCCCAAATCTAAACCTAACCCCAAATCTAAACCACAAATCTAAACCTAACCCCAAATCTAAACCTAACCCCAAATCTAAACCTAAAATCTAAACCTAACCCCAAATCTAAACCTAACCCCAACCCCTAACCCCAAATCTAAACCTAACCCCAAATCTAAACCTAACCCCAACCCCTAACTCCAAATCTAAACCTAACCCCAAATCTAAACCTAACCCCAACCCCTAACCCCTACTCTAAACCTAACCCCAAATCTAAACCTAAACCTCAACCCCTAACCCCAAATCTAAACCTAACCCCAAATCTAAACCTAATCCAACCCCTAACCCCAAATCTAAAACTAACCCCAAATCTAAACCTAACCCCGATACCTAACCCCAAATCTAAACCTAACCCCAAATCTAAAGCTAACACCAACCCCTAACCCGAAATCTAAACCTAACCCGAAATCTAAACCTAACCCCAACCCCTAACCCCAAATCTAAACCTAACCCCAACCTCTAACCCCAAATCTAAACCTAACCCCAAATCTAAACCTAACCCCAAATCTAAACGTAACCCCAAATCTAAACCCCAAATATAAAACTAACACTAAATCTAAACCTAACCCCAAATCTAAACCCCAAATCTAAACCTAACCCCAAATCTAAACCTAACCCCAACCCCTAAACCCAAATCTAAACCTAACCTACAACTAACCCCAAATCTAAACCGAACCCCAAATCTAAAACTAACCCCAAATCTAAACCTAAAATCTAAACCTAACCCCAAATCTAAACCTAACCCCATATCTAAACCTAAATTCTAAACCTAACCCCAAATGTAAACCTAAAATCTAAACCTACCCCCAAATCTAAACCTAACCCCAAATCTAAACCTAAAATCTAAACCTAACCCCAAATCTAAACCTAACCCCAAATCTAAACCTAAAATCTAAACCTAACCCCAAATCTAAACCTAAAATCTAAACCTAACCCCAAATCTAAACCTAACCCCAAATCTAAACCTAAAATCTAAACCTAACCCCAAATCTAAACCTTACCCCAAATCTAAACCTAAAATGTAAACCTAACCAAAAATATAAATCTAAAATCTAAACCTAACCCCAAATCTAAACCTAAAATCTAAACCTAACCCCAAATCTAAACCTAAAATCTAAACCTAAAATCTAAACCTACCCCAAATCTAAACCTAAAATCTAAACCTAACACCAAATCTAAACCTAACCCCAAATCTAAACCTAACCCCAAATCTAAACCTAAAATCTAAACCTAACCCCAAATCTAAACCTAAAATCTAAACCTAACCCCAAATCTAAACCTAAAATCTAAACCTAACCCCAAATCTAAACCTAACCCCAAATCTAAACCTAAAATCTAAACCTAACCCCAAATCTAAACCTAAAATCTAAACCTAACCCCAAATCTAAACCTAACCCCAAATCTACACCTAAAATCTAAACCTAACCCCAAATCTAAACCTAAAATCTAAGCCTAACCCCAAATATAAACCTAAAATCTAAACCTAACCCCAAATCTAAACCTAAAATCTAAACCTAACCACAAATCTAAACGTAACCCCAAATCTAAACCCCAAATATAAAACTAACACTAAATCTAAACCTAACCCCAAATCTAAACCCCAGTTCTAAACCTAACCCCAAATCTAAACCTAACCCCAACCCCTAAACCCAAATCTAAACCTAACCTACAACTAACCCCAAATCTAAACCTAACCCCAAATCTAAACCTAACCCCAAATCTAAACCTAAAATCTAAACCTAACCCCAAATCTAAACCTAACCCCATATCTAAACCTAAAATCTAAACCTAACCCCAAATGTAAACCTAAAATATAAACCTACCCCCAAATCAAACCTAACCCCAAATCTAAACCTAAAATCTAAACCTAACCCCAAATCTAAACCTTACCCCAAATCTAAACCTAAAATCTAAACCTAACGCCAAATCTAAACCTAAAATCTAAACCTAACCCCAAATCTAAACCTAACCCCAAATCTAAACCTAAAATCTAAACCTAACCCCAAATCTAAACCTTACCCCAAATCTAAACCTAAAATGTAAACCTAACCCCAAATATAAATCTAAAATCTAAACCTAACCCCAAATCTAAACCTAAAATCTAAACCTAACCCCAAATCTAAACCTAAAATCTAAACCTAAAATCTAAACCTACCCCAAATCTAAACCTAAAATCTAAACCTAACCCCAAATCTAAACCTAACCCCAAATCTAAACCTAAAATCTAAACCTAACCCCAAATCTAAACCTAACCCCAAATCTAAACCTAAAATCTAAACCTAACCCCAAATCTAAACCTAAAATCTAAACCTAACCCCAAATCTAAACCTAACCCCAAATCTAAACCTAAAATCTAAACCTAACCCCAAATCTAAACCTAAAATCTAAACCTAACCCCAAATCTAAACCTAAAATCTAAACCTAACCCCAAATCTAAACCTTACCCCAAATATAAACCTAAAATCTAAACCTAACCCCAAATCTAAACCTAAAATCTAAACCTAACCCCAAATCTACACCTAAAATCTAAACCTAACACCAAATCTAAACCTAAAATCTAAACCTAACCCCAAATCTAAACCTAAAATCTAAACCTAACCCCAAATATAAACCTAAAATCTAAACCTAACCCCAAATCTAAACCTAACCCCAAATCTAAACCTAAAATCTAAACATAATCCCAAATGTAAACCTAACCCCAAATCTAAACCTAAAATCTAAACCTAACCCCAAATCTAAACCTAAAATCTAAACCTAACCCCAAATCTAAACCTAAAATCTAAACCTAACCCCAAATCTAAACCTAACCCCAAATCTAAACCTAAAATCTAAACCTAACCCCAAATCTAAACCTAAAATCTAAACCTAACCCCAAATCTAAACCTAACCCCAAATCTAAACCTAAAATATAAACCTAACCCCAAATCTAAACCTAAAATCTAAACCTAACCCCAAATCTAAACCTAACCCCAAATCTAAACCTAAAATCTAAACCTAACCCCAAATCTAAACCTAACCCCAAATCTAAACCTAAAACCTAAACCTAACCCCAAATCTAAACCTAAAATCTAAACCTAACCCCAAATCTAAACCTAACCCCAAATCTAAACCTAAAATCTAAACCTAACCCCAAATCTAAACCTAAAATCTAAACCTAACCCCAAATCTAAACCTAACCCCAAATCTAAACCTAAAATCTAAACCTAACCCCAAATCTAAACCTAACCCCATATCTAAACCTAAAATCTAAACCTAACCCCAAATGTAAACCTAAAATCTAAACCTAACCCCAAATCTAAACCAAAAATCTAAACCTAACCCCAAATCTAAACCTTACCCCAAATCTAAACCAAAAATCTAAACCTAACCCCAAATCTAAACCTAAAATCTAAACCTAACCCCAAATCTAAACCTAAAATCTAAACCTAACCCCAAATCTAAACCTTACCCCAAATATAAACCTAAAATCTAAACCTAACCCCAAATCTAAACCTAAAATCTAAACCTAACCCCAAATCTAAACCTAACCCCAAATCTAAACCTAAAATCTAAACCTAACCCCAAATCTAAACCTAAAATCTAAACCTAACCCCAAATCTAAACCTAACCCCAAATCTAAACCTAAAATCTAAACCTAACCCCAAATCTAAACCTAACCCCAAATCTAAACCTAACCCCAAATCTAAACCTAAAATCTAAACCTAACCCCAAATCTAAACCTAAAATCTAAATCTAACCCCAAATCTAAACCTAAAATCTAAACCTAACCCCAAATCTAAACCTAAAATCTAAACCTAACCCCAAATCTAAACCTAACCCCAAATCTAAACCTAAAATCTAAACCTAACCCCAAATCTAAACCTAAACTCTAAACCTAACCCCAAATCTAAACCTAACCCCAAATCTAAACCTAAAATCTAAACCTAACCCCAAATCTAAACCTAAAATCTAAACCTAACCCCAAATCTAAACCTAACCCCAAATCTAAACCTAAAATCTAAACCTAAAATCTAAACCTAACCCCAAATCTAAACCTAAAATCTAAACCTAACCCCAAATCTAAACCTAACCCCAAATCTAAACCTAAAATCTAAACCTAACCCCAAATCTAAACCTAAAATCTAAACTAAACCCAAATCTAAACCTAACACCAAATCTAAACCTAAAATCTAAACCTAACCCCAAATCTAAACCTAAAATCTAAACCTAACCCCAAATCTAAAACTAAAATCTAAACCTAACCCCAAATCTAAACCTAAAATCTAAACCTAACCCCAAATCTAAACCTAAAATCTAAACCTAACCCCAAATCTAAACCTAACCCCAAATCTAAACCTAAAATCTAAACCTAACCCCAAATCTAAACCTAAAATCTAAACCTAACCCCAAATCTAAACCTAAAATCTAAACCTAACCCCAAATCTAAACCTAAAATCTAAACCTAACCCCAAATCTAAACCTAACCCCAAATCTAAACCTAAAATATAAACCTAACCCCAAATTTAAACCTAAAATCTAAACCTAACCCCAAATCTAAACCTAAAATCTAAACCTAACCCCAAATCTAAACCTAACCCCAAATCTAAACCTAAAATCTAAACCTAACCCCAAATCTAAACCTAAAATCTAAACCTAACCCCAAATCTAAACCTAAAATCTAAACCTAACCCCAAATCTAAACCTAACCCCAAATCTAAAACTACAATCTAAACCTAACCCCAAATCTAAACCTAAAATCTAAACCTAACCCCAAATCTAAACCTAACCCCAAATCTAAACCTAAAATCTAAACCTAACCCCAAATCTAAACCTAAAATCTAATCCTAACCCCAAATCTAAACCTAACCCCAAATCTATACCTAACCCCAAATCTAAACCTAAAATCTAAACCTAACCCCAAATCTAAACCTAAAATCTAAACCTAACCCCAAATCTAAACCTAAGCCCAACTCTAAACCTAAAATCTAAACCTAACCCCAAATCTAAACCTAAAGTCTAAACCTAAAATCTAAACCTAACCCCAAATCTAAACCTAAAATCTAAACCTAACCCCAAATCTAAACCTAACCCCAAATCTAAACCCCAAATCTAAACCTAACCCCAAATCTAAACCTAACCCCAAATCTAAACCTAAAATCTAAACCTAACCCCAAATCTAAACCTAAAATCTAAACCTAACCCCAAATGTAAACCTCAAATCTAAACCTAACCCCAAATCTAAACCTAACCCCAAATCTAAACCTAAAATCTAAACCTAACCCCAAATCTAAACCTAACCCCAAATCTAAACCTAAAATCTAAACCTAACCCCAAATCTAAACCTAAAATCTAAACCTAACCCCAAATCTAAACCTAAAATCTAAACCTAAAATCTAAACCTAACCCCAAATCTAAACCTAAAATCTAAACCTAACCCCAAATCTAAACCTAACCCCAAATCTAAACCTAAAATCTAAACCTAACCCCAAATCTAAACCTAAAATCTAAACCTAACCCCAAATCTAAACCTAACCCCAAATCTAAACCTAAAATCTAAACCTAACCCCAAATCAAACCTAAAATCTAAACCTAACCCCAAATCTAAACCTAACCCCAAATCTAAACCTAAAATCTAAACCTAACCCCAAATCTAAACCTAACCCCAAATCTAAACCTAAAATCTAAACCTAACCCCAAATCTAAACCTAACCCCAAATCTAAACCTAAAATCTAAACCTAACCCCAAATCTAAACCTAAAATCTAAACCTAACCCCAAATCTAAACCTAAAACCTAAACCTAACCCCAAATCTAAACCTAAAATCTAAACCTACCCCAAATCTAAAACTAAAATCTAAACCTAAAATCTAAACCTAACCCCAAATCTAAACCTTACCCCACATCTAAACCTAAAATCTAAACCTAACCCCAAATCAAACCTAAAATCTAAACCTAACCCCAAATCTAAACCTAACCCCAAATCTAATCCTAAAATCTAAACCTAACCCCAAATCTAAACCTAAAACCTAAACCTAACCCCAAATCTAAACCTAAAATCTAAACCTAACCCCAAATCTAAACCTAAAATCTAAACCTAACCCCAAATCTAAACCTAACCCCAAATCTAAACCCCAAATCTAAACCTAACCCCAAATCTAAACCTAAAATCTAAACCTAACCCCAAATCTAAACCTAACCCCAAATCTAAACCCCAAATCTAAACCTAACCCCAAATCTAAACCTAACCCCAAATCTAAACCTAAAATCTAAACCTAACCCCAAATGTAAACCTCAAATCTAAACCTAACCCCAAATCTAAACCTAAAATCTAAACCTAACCCCAAATCTAAACCTTACCCCAAATCTAAACCTAAAATCTAAACCTAACCCCAAATCTAAACCTAAAATCTAAACCTAACCCCAAATCTAAACCTAAAATCTAAACCTAACCCCAAATCTAAACCTAAAATCTAAACCCCAAATCTAAACCTAACCCCAAATCTAAACCTAAAATCTAAACCTAACCCCAAATCTAAACCTAACCCCACATCTAAACCTAAAATCTAAACCTAACCCCAAATCAAACCTAAAATCTAAACCTAACCCCAAATCTAAACCTAACCCCAAATCTAAACCTAAAATCTAAACCTAACCCCAAATCTAAACCTAACCCCAAATCTAAACCTAAAATCTAAACCTAACCCCAAATCTAAACCTAACCCCAAATCTAAACCTAAAATCTAAACCTAACCCCAAATCTAAACCTAAAATCTAAACCTAACCCCAAATCTAAACCTAAAACCTAAACCTAACCCCAAATCTAAACCTAAAATCTAAACCTACCCCAAATCTAAAACTAAAATCAAAACCTAACCCCAAATCTAAACCTAACCCCAAATCTAAACCTAAAATCTAAACCTAACCCCAAATCTAAACCTAAAATCTAAACCTAACCCCAAATCTAAACCTAAAATCTAAACCTAACCCCAAATCTAAACCAAACCCCAAATCTAAACCTAAAATCTAAACCTAAAATCTAAACCTAACCCCAAATCTAAACCTAAAATCTAAACCTAACCCCAAATCTAAGCCTAACCCCAAATCTAAACCTAAAATCAAACCTAACCCCAATTCTAAACCTAAAATCTAAACCTAACCCCAATTCTAAACCTAAAATCTAAACCTAACCCCAAATCTAAACCTAAAATCAAACCTAACCCCAAATCTAAACCATACCCCAAATATAAACCTAAAATCTAAACCTAACCCCAAATCTAAACCTAAAATCTAAACCTAACCCCAAATCTAAACCTAACCCCAAATCTAAACCTAAAATCTAAACCTAACCCCAATTCTAAACCTGAAATCTAAACCTAACCCCAACTCTAAACCTAACCCCAAATCTAAACCTAAAATCTAAACCTAACCCTAAATCTAAACCTAAAATCTAAACCTAACCCCAAATCTAAAACTAAAATCTAAACCTAACCCCAAATCTAAACCTAAAATCTAAACCTAACCCCAAATCTAAACCTAACCCCAAATCTAAACCTAAAATCTAAACCTAACCCCAAATCTAAACCTAAAATCTAAACCTAAAATCTAAACCTAACCCCAAATCTAAACCTAAAATCTAAACCTAACCCCAAATCTAAACCTAACCCCAAATCTAAACCTAAAATCTAAACCTAACCCCAAATCTAAACCTAAAATCTAAACCTAACCCCAAATCTAAACCTAAAATCTAAACCTAACCCGAAATCTGAACCTAAAATCTAAACCTAACCCCAAATCTAAACCTAAAATCTAAACCTAACCCCAAATCTAAACCTAAAATCTAAACCTATCCCCAAATCTAAACCTAACCCCAAATCTAAACCTACAATCTAAACCTAACCCCAAATCTAAACCTAAAATCTAAACCTAACCCCAAATCTAAACCTAACCCCAAATCTAAACCTAGAATCTAAACCTAACCCCAAATCTAAACCTAACCCCAAATCTAAACCTACAATCTAAACCTAATCCCAAATCTAAACCTAAAATCTAAAGCTAACCCCAAATCTAAACCTAACCCCAAATCTAAACCTAAAATCTAAACCTAACCCCAAATCTAAACCTAAAATCTAAACCTAACCCCAAATCTAAACCTAACCCCAAATCTATACCTAACCCCAAATCAAAACCTAAAATCTAAACCTAACCCCAAATCTAAACCTAACCCCAAATCTGAACCTAACCCCAAATCTAAACCTAAAATCTAAACCTAACCCCGAATCTAAACCTAACCCCAAATCTAAACCCCAAATCTAAACCTAACCCCAAATCTAAACCTAACCCCAACCCCTAACCCCAAATCTAAACCTAACCCCAAATCTAAACCTAACCCCAACCCCTAACTCCAAATCTAAACCTAACCCCAAATCTAAACCTAACCCCAACCCCTAACCCCAAATCTAAACCTAACCCCAAATCTAAACCTAACCTCAACCCCTAACCCCAAATCTAAACCTAACCCCAAATCTAAACCTAAACCCAACCCCTAACCCCAAATCTAAACCTAACCCCAAATCTAAACCTAACCCCAAATCTAAACCACAAATCTAAACCTAACCCCAAATCTAAACCTAACCCCAAATCTAAACCTAAAATCTAAACCTAACCCCAAATCTAAACGTAACCCCAACCCCTAACCCCACATCTAAACCTAACCCCAAATCTAAACCTAACCCCAACCCCTAACTCCAAATCTAAACCGAACCCCAAATCTAAACCTAACCCCAACCCCTAACCCCTACTCTAAACCTAACCCCAAATCTAAACCTAAACCTCAACCCCTAACCCCAAATCTAAACCTAACCCCAAATCTAAACCTAACCCAACCCCTAACCCCAAATCTAAAACTAACCCCAAATCTAAACCTAACCCCGATACCTAACCCCAAATCTAAACCTAACCCCAAATCTAAAGCTAACCCCAACCCCTAATCCGAAATCTAAACCTAACCCGAAATCTAAACCTAACCCCAACCCCTAACCCCAAATCTAAACCTAACCCCAACCTCTAACCCCAAATCTAAACCTAACCCCAAATCTAAACCTAACCCCAAATCTAAACCTAACCCCAAATCTAAACGTAACCCCAAATCTAAACCCCAAATATAAAACTAACACTAAATCTAAACCTAACCCCAAATCTAAACCCCAAATCTAAACCTAACCCCAAATCTAAACCTAACCCCAACCCCTAAACCCAAATCTAAACCTAACCTACAACTAACCCCAAATCTAAACCTAACCCCAAATCTAAACCTAACCCCAACCCCTAACCCCAAATCCAAACCTAACCCCAAATCTAAACCTAACCCCAACCCCTAACCCCAACCCCTAACCCCAAATCTAAACCAAACCCCAATTCCTAACCCCAACACCTAACCCCAAATCTAAACTTAACCCCAACCCCTAACCCCAACCCCTAACCCCAAATCTAAACCTAACCCCAAATCTAAACCTAACCCCAAACCCTAACCCCAACCACTAACGCCCACCCCTAACCCCAAATCTAAACATAACCCCAACCCCTAACCCCAAATCTAAACCTAACCCCAAATCTAAACCTAACCCCAAACCCTAACCCCAAAACTATACCTAACCCCAAATCTAATCCTAAGCCCAACCCCTAACCCCAAATATAAACCTAACCCCAAATCTAAACCTAACCCCAACCCCTAGCCCCAAATCTAAACCTAACACCAAATCTAAACCTAACCCCAACCCCTAACCCCAAATCTAAACCTAACCCCATATCTAAACCTAAGCCCAACCCCTAACCCCAAATCGAAACCTAACCCCAAATCTAAACCTAACCCCAACCCCTAACCCCAAATCTAAACCTAACCGCAAATCTAAACCTAACCCCAACCTCTAACCCCAACTCTAAATCTAACCCCAAATCTAAACCTTAACCCCAACCCCTAACCACAAATCTAAACCTAACCCCAAATCTAAACCTAACCTCAACCCCTAACCCCAAACCCTAACCCCAAATCTAAACCTAACCCCAACCCCTAAACCCAACCCCTAAATTAAATCTAAAAATAACCCCAACCCCTAAACCCAACCCCTATCCCCAAATCTAAACCTAACCCCAAATCTAAACCTAACCCCAACCCCTAACCCCAAATCTAAACCTAAACAAAATCTAAACCTAACCCCAACCCCTAACCCCAAATCTAAACCCAAACCCAACCCCTAACCCCAAATCTAAACCTAACTTCAACCCCTAACCCCAAATCTAAACCTAACCCCAGATCTAAACCTAACCCCAACCCCTAATTCCAATTCTAAATCTAACACCAAATCATAACCTAAAATCTAAACCTAACCCCAAATCTAAACCTAAAATGTAAACCTAACCCCAAATCTAAACCTAACCCCAAATCTAAACCTAAAATCTAAACCTAACCCCAAATCTAAACCTAAAATCTAAACCTAACCCCAAATCTAAACCTAACCCCAAATCTAAACCTAAAATCTAAACCTAACCCCAAATCTAAACCTAAAATCTAAACCTAACCCCAAATCTAAACCTAACCCCAACCCCTAACCCCAAATCTAAACCTAACCCCAAATCTAAACCTAACCACAACCCTTAACCCCAAATCTAAACCTAACCCCAAATCTAAACCTAACCCCAAATCTAAACCCCAAATCTAATCCTAACCCCAACCCCTAATCCCAAATCTAAAACTAACCCCAAATCTAAACCTAAGCCCAAATCTAAACCTAACCCCAACCCCTAACCCCAAATCTAAACCTAACCCAAACCCCTAACCCCAAATCCAAACCTAACCCCAAATCTAAACCAAACCCCAACCCCTAACCCCAACCCGTAACCCCAAATCTAAACCTAACCCCAATTCCTAACCCCAACCCCTAACCCAAAATCTAAATCTAACCTCAACCCCTAACCACAACCCCTAACCCCAAATCTAAACCTAACCCCAAATCTAAACCTAACCCCAACCCCTAGCCCCAAATCTAAACCTAACACCAAATCTAAACCTAACCCCAACCCCTAACCCCAAATCTAAACCTAACCCCATATCTAAACCTAAGCCCAACCCCTAACCCCAAATTGAAACCTAACCCCAAATCTAAACCTAACCCCAACCCCTAACCCCAATTCTAAAACTAACCCCAAATCTAAACCTAACCCGAACCCCTACCCCCAAATCTAAACCTAACCCCAAATCTATACCTAACCCCAACCCCTAACCCCAAATATAAACCTAACGCCAAATCTTAACCTAAAACCAACCCCGAACCCCAAATCTAAACCTAACCCCAAATCTAAACCTAACCCCAACCCCTAACCCCAAGCCCTAAACCCAAATCTAAATCTAACCCCAAATCTAAACCTAACCCCAAATCAAAACCTAAAATCTAAACCTAACCCCAAATCTAAACCTAAACCCAACCCCTAACCCCAAATATAAATCTATCCCCAAATCTAAACCTAACCCCAAATCAAAACCTAAAATCTAAACCTAACCCCAAATCTAAACCTAACCCCAACCCCTAACCCCAAATATAAACCTAACCCCAAATCTAAACCTAACCCCAACCGCTAACCCCAAATCTAAACCTAACCCCAAATCTAAACCTAACCTCAATCCCTGAACCCAATTCTAAAACTAACCCCAAATCTAAACCTAACCCGAACCCCTACCCCCAAATCTAAACCTAACCCCAAATCTATACCTAACCCCAACCCCTAACCCCAAATATAAACCTAACGCCAAATCTTAACCTAAAACCAACCCCGAACCCCAAATCTAAACCTAACCCCAAATCTAAACCTAACCCCAACCCCTAACCCCAAGCCCTAAACCCAAATCTAAATCTAACCCCAAATCTAAACCTAACCCCAAATCAAAACCTAAAATCTAAACCTAACCCCAAATCTAAACCTAAACCCAACCCCTAACCCCAAATCTAAATCTATCCCCAAATCTAAACCTAACCCCAAATCAAAACCTAAAATCTAAACCTAACCCCAAATCTAAACCTAAACCCAACCCCTAACCCCAAATCTAAACCTAAACAAAATCTAAACCTAACCCCAACCCCTAACCCCAAATCTAAACCCAAACCCAACCCCTAACCCCAAATCTAAACCTAACCCCAAATCTAAACCTAACCCCAAATCTAAACCACAAATCTAAACCTAACCCCAAATCTAAACCTAACCCCAAATCTAAACCTAAAATCTAAACCTAACCCCAAATCTAAACGTAACCCCAACCCCTAACCCCACATCTAAACCTAACCCCAAATCTAAACCTAACCCCAACCCCTAACTCCAAATCTAAACCGAACCCCAAATCTAAACCTAACCCCAACCCCTAACCCCTACTCTAAACCTAACCCCAAATCTAAACCTAAACCTCAACCCCTAACCCCAAATCTAAACCTAACCCCAAATCTAAACCTAACCCAACCCCTAACCCCAAATCTAAAACTAACCCCAAATCTAAACCTAACCCCGATACCTAACCCCAAATCTAAACCTAACCCCAAATCTAAAGCTAACCCCAACCCCTAATCCGAAATCTAAACCTAACCCGAAATCTAAACCTAACCCCAACCCCTAACCCCAAATCTAAACCTAACCCCAACCTCTAACCCCAAATCTAAACCTAACCCCAAATCTAAACCTAACCCCAAATCTAAACCTAACCCCAAATCTAAACGTAACCCCAAATCTAAACCCCAAATATAAAACTAACACTAAATCTAAACCTAACCCCAAATCTAAACCCCAAATCTAAACCTAACCCCAAATCTAAACCTAACCCCAACCCCTAAACCCAAATCTAAACCTAACCTACAACTAACCCCAAATCTAAACCTAACCCCAAATCTAAACCTAACCCCAACCCCTAAACCCAAATCTAAAACTAACCCCAACCCCTAACCCCAAATCCAAACCTAACCCCAAATCTAAACCTAACCCCAACCCCTAACCCCAACCCCTAACCCCAAATCTAAACCTAACCCCAATTCCTAACCCCAACACCTAACCCCAAATCTAAACTTAACCCCAACCCCTAACCCCAACCCCTAACCCCAAATCTAAACCTAACCCCAAATCTAAACCTAACCCCAAACCCTAACCCCAACCACTAACGCCCACCCCTAACCCCAAATCTAAACATAACCCCAACCCCTAACCCCAAATCTAAACCTAACCCCAAATCTAAACCTAACCCCAAACCCTAACCCCAAAACTATACCTAACCCCAAATCTAATCCTAAGCCCAACCCCTAACCCCAAATATAAACCTAACCCCAAATCTAAACCTAACCCCAACCCCTAGCCCCAAATCTAAACCTAACACCAAATCTAAACCTAACCCCAACCCCTAACCCCAAATCTAAACCTAACCCCATATCTAAACCTAAGCCCAACCCCTAACCCCAAATCGAAACCTAACCCCAAATCTAAACCTAACCCCAACCCCTAACCCCAAATCTAAACCTAACCGCAAATCTAAACCTAACCCCAACCTCTAACCCCAACTCTAAATCTAACCCCAAATCTAAACCTTAACCCCAACCCCTAACCACAAATCTAAACCTAACCCCAAATCTAAACCTAACCTCAACCCCTAACCCCAAACCCTAACCCCAACCCCTAACCCCAACCCCTAACCCCAAATCTAAACCTAACCCCAACCCCTAAACCCAACCCCTAAATTAAATCTAAAAATAACCCCAACCCCTAAACCCAACCCCTATCCCCAAATCTAAACCTAACCCCAAATCTAAACCTAACCCCAACCCCTAACCCCAAATATAAACCTAACCCCAAATCTAAACCTAACCCCAACCGCTAACCCCAAATCTAAACCTAACCCCAAATCTAAACCTAACCTCAATCCCTGAACCCAATTCTAAAACTAACCCCAAATCTAAACCTAACCCGAACCCCTACCCCCAAATCTAAACCTAACCCCAAATCTATACCTAACCCCAACCCCTAACCCCAAATATAAACCTAACACCAAATCTTAACCTAAAACCAACCCCGAACCCCAAATCTAAACCTAACCCCAAATCTAAACCTAACCCCAACCCCTAACCCCAAGCCCTAAACCCAAATCTAAATCTAACCCCAAATCTAAACCTAACCCCAAATCAAAACCTAAAATCTAAACCTAACCACAAATCTAAACCTAAACCCAACCCCTAACCCCAAATCTAAATCTATCCCCAAATCTAAACCTAACCCCAAATCAAAACCTAAAATCTAAACCTAACCCCAAATCTAAACCTAAACCCAACCCCTAACCCCAAATCTAAACCTAAACAAAATCTAAACCTAACCCCAACCCCTAACCCCAAATCTAAACCCAAACCCAACCCCTAACCCCAAATCTAAACCTAACTTCAACCCCTAACCCCAAATCTAAACCTAACCCCAGATCTAAACCTAACCCCAACCCCTAATTCCAATTCTAAATCTAACACCAAATCATAACCTAAAATCTAAACCTAACCCCAAATCTAAACCTAAAATGTAAACCTAACCCCAAATCTAAACCTAACCCCAAATCTAAACCTAAAATCTAAACCTAACCCCAAATCTAAACCTAACCCCAAATCTAAACCTAAAATCTAAACCTAACCCCAAATCTAAACCTAAAATCTAAACCTAACCCCAAATCTAAACCTAACCCCAACCCCTAACCCCAAATCTAAACCTAACCCCAAATCTAAACCTAACCACAACCCTTAACCCCAAATCTAAACCTAACCCCAAATCTAAACCTAACCCCAAATCTAAACCCCAAATCTAATCCTAACCCCAACCCCTAATCCCAAATCTAAAACTAACCCCAAATCTAAACCTAAGCCCAAATCTAAACCTAACCCCAACCCCTAACCCCAAATCTAAACCTAACCCAAACCCCTAACCCCAAATCCAAACCTAACCCCAAATCTAAACCAAACCCCAACCCCTAACCCCAACCCGTAACCCCAAATCTAAACCTAACCCCAATTCCTAACCCCAACCCCTAACCAAAAATCTAAATCTAACCCCAACCCCTAACCACAACCCCTAACCCCAAATCTAAACCTAACCCCAAATCTAAACCTAACCCCAACCCCTAGCCCCAAATCTAAACCTAACACCAAATCTAAACCTAACCCCAACCCCTAACCCGAAATCTAAACCTAACCCCATATCTAAACCTAAGCCCAACCCCTAACCCCAAATTGAAACCTAACCCCAAATCTAAACCTAACCCCAACCCCTAACCCCAATTCTAAAACTAACCCCAAATCTAAACCTAACCCGAACCCCTACCCCCAAATCTAAACCTAACCCCAAATCTATACCTAACCCCAACCCCTAACCCCAAATATAAACCTAACGCCAAATCTTAACCTAAAACCAACCCCGAACCCCAAATCTAAACCTAACCCCAAATCTAAACCTAACCCCAACCCCTAACCCCAAGCCCTAAACCCAAATCTAAATCTAACCCCAAATCTAAACCTAACCCCAAATCAAAACCTAAAATCTAAACCTAACCCCAAATCTAAACCTAAACCCAACCCCTAACCCCAAATCTAAATCTATCCCCAAATCTAAACCTAACCCCAAATCAAAACCTAAAATCTAAACCTAACCCCAAATCTAAACCTAACCCCAACCCCTAACCCCAAATATAAACCTAACCCCAAATCTAAACCTAACCCCAACCGCTAACCCCAAATCTAAACCTAACCCCAAATCTAAACCTAACCTCAATCCCTGAACCCAATTCTAAAACTAACCCCAAATCTAAACCTAACCCGAACCCCTACCCCCAAATCTAAACCTAACCCCAAATCTATACCTAACCCCAACCCCTAACCCCAAATATAAACCTAACGCCAAATCTTAACCTAAAACCAACCCCGAACCCCAAATCTAAACCTAACCCCAAATCTAAACCTAACCCCAACCCCTAACCCCAAGCCCTAAACCCAAATCTAAATCTAACCCCAAATCTAAACCTAACCCCAAATCAAAACCTAAAATCTAAACCTAACCCCAAATCTAAACCTAAACCCAACCCCTAACCCCAAATCTAAATCTATCCCCAAATCTAAACCTAACCCCAAATCAAAACCTAAAATCTAAACCTAACCCCAAATCTAAACCTAAACCCAACCCCTAACCCCAAATCTAAACCTAAACAAAATCTAAACCTAACCCCAACCCCTAACCCCAAATCTAAACCCAAACCCAACCCCTAACCCCAAATCTAAACCTAACTTCAACCCCTAACCCCAAATCTAAACCTAACCCCAGATCTAAACCTAACCCCAACCCCTAATTCCAATTCTAAATCTAACACCAAATCATAACCTAAAATCTAAACCTAACCCCAAATCTAAACCTAAAATGTAAACCTAACCCCAAATCTAAACCTAACCCCAAATCTAAACCTAAAATCTAAACCTAACCCCAAATCTAAACCTAAAATCTAAACCTAACCCCAAATCTAAACCTAACCCCAAATCTAAACCTAAAATCTAAACCTAACCCCAAATCTAAACCTAAAATCTAAACCTAACCCCAAATCTAAACCTAACCCCAACCCCTAACCCCAAATCTAAACCTAACCCCAAATCTAAACCTAACCACAACCCTTAACCCCAAATCTAAACCTAACCCCAAATCTAAACCTAACCCCAAATCTAAACCCCAAATCTAATCCTAACCCCAACCCCTAATCCCAAATCTAAAACTAACCCCAAATCTAAACCTAACCCCAAATCTAAACCTAACCCCAACCCCTAACCCCAAATCTAAACCTAACCCAAACCCCTAACCCCAAATCCAAACCTAACCCCAAATCTAAACCAAACCCCAACCCCTAACCCCAACCCGTAACCCCAAATCTAAACCTAACCCCAATTCCTAACCCCAACCCCTAACCCAAAATCTAAATCTAACCCCAACCCCTAACCACAACCCCTAACCCCAAATCTAAACCTAACCCCAAATCTAAACCTAACCCCAACCCCTAGCCCCAAATCTAAACCTAACACCAAATCTAAACCTAACCCCAACCCCTAACCCCAAATCTAAACCTAACCCCATATCTAAACCTAAGCCCAACCCCTAACCCCAAATTGAAACCTAACCCCAAATCTAAACCTAACCCCAACCCCTAACCCCAATTCTAAAACTAACCCCAAATCTAAACCTAACCCGAACCCCTACCCCCAAATCTAAACCTAACCCCAAATCTATACCTAACCCCAACCCCTAACCCCAAATATAAACCTAACGCCAAATCTTAACCTAAAACCAACGCCGAACCCCAAATCTAAACCTAACCCCAAATCTAAACCTAACCCCAACCCCTAACCCCAAGCCCTAAACCCAAATCTAAATCTAACCCCAAATCTAAACCTAACCCCAAATCAAAACCTAAAATCTAAACCTAACCCCAAATCTAAACCTAAACCCAACCCCTAACCCCAAATTTAAATCTATCCCCAAATCTAAACCTAACCCCAAATCAAAACCTAAAATCTAAACCTAACCCCAAATCTAAACCTAAACCCAACCCCTAACCGCAAATCTAAACCTAACCCCAAATCTAAACCTAACCCCAAACCCTAACCCCAAATCTAAACCTAAACAAAATCTAAACCTAACCCCAACCCCTAACCCCAAATCTAAACCCAAACCCAACCCCTAACCCCAAATCTAAACCTAACTTCTACCCCTAACCCCAAATCTAAACCTAACCCCAGATCTAAACCTAACCCCAATCCCTAATTCCAATTCTAAATCTAACACCAAATCATAACCTAAAATCTAAACCTAACCCCAAATCTAAACCTAAAATCTAAACCTAACCCCAAATCTAAACCTAACCCCAAATCTAAACCTAAAATCTAAACCTAACCCCAAATCTAAACCTAAAATCTAAACCTAACCCCAAATCTAAACCTAACCCCAAATCTAAACCTAAAATCTAAACCTAACCCCAAATCTAAACCTAACCCCAAATCTAAACCTAACCCCAAACCCTAACCCCAAATCTAAACCTAACCCCAAATCTAAACCTAACCACAACCCTTAACCCCAAATCTAAACCTAACCCCAAATCTAAACCTAACCCCAAATCTAAACCCCAAATCTAATCCTAACCCCAACCCCTAATCCCAAATCTAAAACTAACCCCAAATCTAAACCTAACCCCAAATCTAAACCTAACCCCAACCCCTAACCCCAAATCTAAACCTAACCCAAACCCCTAACCCCAAATCCAAACCTAACCCCAAATCTAAACCAAACCCCAACCCCTAACCCCAACCCGTAACCCCAAATCTAAACCTAACCCCAATTCCTAACCCCAACCCCTAACCCAAAATCTAAATCTAACCCCAACCCCTAACCACAACCCCTAACCCCAAATCTAAACCTAACCCCAAATCTAAACCTAACCCCAAACCCTAACCCCAAATGTAAACCTAACCCCAAATCTAAACCTAACCCCAACCTCTAACCCCAAATCTAAACCTAACCCCAAATCTAAACCTAACCCCAAACCCTAACCCCAAAGCTAAACCTAACCCCAAATCTAAACCTAACCCCAATTCCTAACCCCAACCCCTAACCCAAAATCTAAATCTAACCCCAACCCCTAACGCCAACCCCTAACCCCAAATCTAAACCTAATCCCAACCCCTAACCCCAAATATAAACCTAACCCCAACCCCTAACCCCAAATATAAACCTAACACCAAATCTAAAGCTAACCCCAACCCCTAACCCCAAATCTAAACCTAACCTCAAATCTAAACCTAACCTCAATCCCTAACTCCAATTCTAAACCTAACCCCAAATCTAAACCTAACCCCCAACCCCTAATCCCAAATATAAACCTAAACCCAAATCTAAACCTAACCCCAACCCCTAATTCTAACCCTTAACCCCAAATCTAAACCTAACCCCAACTCTAAACCTAACCCCAAATCTAAACCTAAAATCTAAACCTAACCCCAAATCTAAACCTAACCCCAACCCCTAACCCCAAATCTAAACTTAACCCCAAAGCTAAACCTAACCCCAATCCCTAACCCCAAATCTAAACCTAAACAAAATCTAAACCTAACCCCAACCACTAACCCCAAATCTAAACCCAAACCCAACTCCTAATTTAAAATCTAAGCCTAACCTCAACCCCTAACCCCAAATCGAAAACTAACCCCAGATCTAAACCTAAGCCCAACCCCAAAACCCAATTCTAAATCTAACACCAAATCTAAACCTAAAATCTAAACCTAACCCCAAATCTAAACCTAAAATCTAAACCTAACCCCAAATCTAAATCTAACACCAAATCTAAACCTAAAATCTAAACCTAACCCCAAATCTAAACCTAAAATCTAAACCTAACCCCAAATCTAAACATAACCCCAAATCTAAACCTAAAATCTAAACCTAACCCCAAATCTAAACCTAAAATCTATACCTAACCCCAAATATAAACCTAAAATCTAAACCTAACCCCAAATCTAAACCTAAACTCTAAACCTAACCCCAAATCTAAACCTAACCCCAAATCTAAACCTAAAATCTAAACCTAACCCCAAATCTAAACCTAACCCCAAATCTAAACCTAAAATCTAAACCTAACCCCTAATCTAAACCTAACCCTAACCCCTAACCCCAAATCTAAACCTAACCCCAAATCTAAACCTAACCCCAATCCCTAACCCCAAATCTAAACCTAAACAAAATCTAACCCTAACCCCAACACCTAACCCCAAATCTAAACCCAAACCCAACCCCTAACCTAAAATCTAAACCTAACCTCAACGCCTAACCCCAAATCTAAACCTAACCCCAGATCTAAACCTAACCCCAACCCCAAACCCCAATTCTAAATCTAACACCAAATCTAAACCTAAAATCTCAACCTAACCCCAAATCTAAACCTAAAATCTAAACCTAACCCCAAATCTAAACCTAACCCCAAATCTAAACCTAAAATCTAAACCTAACCCCGAATCTAAACCTAACCCTAATCTAAACCTTAAATCTAAACCTAACCCCAAATCTTAACCTAAAATCTAAACCTAACCCCAAATCTAAACCTAACCCCAAATCTAAACCTAAAATCTAAACCTAACTCCAAATCTAAACCTAACCCCAAATCTAAACCTAAAATCTAAACCTAACCCCAAATCTACACCTAAAATCTAAACCTAAAATCTAAACCTAACCCCAAATCTAAACCTAAAATCTAAACCTAGCCCCAAATCTAAACCTAACCCCAACCCCTAAATCCAAATCTAAACCTAACCACAACAACTAACCGCAAATCTAAACCTAACCCCAAATCTAAACCTAACCCCAACCCCTAACCCCAAATCTAAACCTAACCCAAACTCCTAACCCCAAATCTAAACCTAACCCCAAATCTAAACCAAACCCCAACCCCTAACCCCAACCCCTAACCCCAAATCTAAACCTAACCTCAATTCCTAACCCCAACCCCTAACCCAAAATCTAAACCTAACCCCAACCCCTAACCACAACCCCTAACCCCAAATCTAAACCTAACCCCAAATCTATACCTAACCGCAAACCCTAACCCCAAATCTAAACCTAACCCCAAATCTAAACCTAACCCCAGCCTCTAACCCCAAATCTAAACCTAACCCCAAAACTAAACCTAACCCCAAACCCTAACCCCAAAGCTAAACCTAACCCCAGATCTAAATCTAACCCCAAAGCCTAACCCCAACCCCTAACGCCAACCCCTAACCCCAAATCTAAACCTAACGCCAACCCCTAACCCCAAATCTAAACCTAACCCCAACCCCTAACCCCAAATATAAACCTAACCCCAAATCTAAAGCTAACCCCAACCCCTAACCCCAAATCTAAACCTAACCCCAAATCTAAACCTAACCCCCAACCCCTAATCCCAAATATAAACCTAACCCCAAATCTAAACCTAACCCCAACCCCTAACTCCAACCCCTAACCCCAAATCTAAACCTAACCCCAAATCTAAACCTAACCCCAAATCTAAACCTAAAATCTAAACCTAACCCCAAATCTAAACCTAACCCCAACCCCTAACCCCAAATCTAAACCTAACCCCAAAGCTAAACCTAACCCCAATCCCTAACCCCAAATCTAAACCTAAACAAAATCTAAACCTAACCCCAACCACCAACCCCAAATCTAAACCCAAACCCAACTCCTAATTTAAAATCTAAGCCTAACCTCAACCCCTAACCCCAAATCGAAACCTAACCCCAGATCTAAACCTAAGCCCAACCCCAAAACCCAATACTAAATTTAACACCAAATCTAAATCTAAAATCTAAACCTAACCCCAAATCTACACCTAACCCCAAATCTAAACGTAAAATCTAAACCTAACCCCAAATCTAAACCTAAAATCTAAACCTAACCCCAAATCTAAACCTAACCCCAAATCTAAACCTAAAATCTAAACCTAACCCCAAATCTAAACCTAAAATCTAAACCTAACCTCAAATCTAAACCTAAACTCTAAACCTAAACCCAAATCTAAACCTAACCCCAAATCTAAACCTAAAATCTAAACCTAACCCCAAATCTAACCTAACCCCAAATCTAAATCTAAAATCTAAACCTAACCCCAAATCTAAACCTAACCCCAACCCCTAACCCCAAATCTAAACCTAACCCCAAATCTAAACCTAACCCCAATCCCTAACCCCAAATCTAAACCTAAACAAAATCTAACCCTAACCCCAACCTCTAACCCCAAATCTAAACCCAAACCCAACCCCTAACCCCAAATCTAAACCTAACCTCAACCCCTAACCCCAAATCTAAACCTAACCCCAGATCTAAACCTAACCCCAACCCCAAACCCCAATTCTAAATCTAACACCAAATCTAAATCTAAAATCTAAACCTAACCCCAAATCTAAACCTAAAATCTAAACCTAAACCCGAATCTAAACCTAACCCAAATCTAAACCTTAAATCTAAACCTAACCCCAAATCTAAACCTAAATTCTAAACCTAACCCCAAATCTAAACCTAACCCCAAATCTAAACCTAAAATCTAAACCTAACCCCAAATCTAAACCTAAAATCTAAACCTAAAATCTAAACCTAACCCCAAATCTAAACCTAAAATCTAAACCTAACCCAAAATCTAAACCTAACCCCAACCTCTAACCCCAAATCTAAACCTAACCCCAAAACTAAACATAACCCCAAACCCTAACCCCAAAGCTAAACCTAACCCCAGATCTAAACCTAACCCCAAAGCCTAACCCCAACCCCTAACGCCAACCCCTAACCCCAAATCTAAACCTAACCCCAACCCCTAACCCCAAATCTAAACCTAACCCCAACCCCTAACCCCAAATATAAACCTAACCCCAAATCTAAAGCTAACCCCAACCCCTAACCCCAAATCTAAACCTAACCCCAAATCTAAACCTAAACTCAATCCCTAACTCCAATTCTAAACCTAACCCCAAATTTAAACCTAACCCCCAACCCCTAATCCCAAATATAAACCTAACCCCAAATCTAAACCTAACCCCAACCCCTAACTCCAACCCCTAACCCCAAATCTAAACCTAACCCCAAATCTAAACCTAAAATCTAAACCTAACCCCAAATCTAAACCTAACCCCAACCCCTAACCCCAAATCTAAACCTAACCCCAAAGCTAAACCTAACCCCAATCCCTAACCCCAAATCTAAACCTAAACAAAATCTAAACCTAACCCCAACCCCTAACCCCAAATCAAAACCAAACCCAACCCCTAATTTAAAATCTAAACCTAACCTCAACCCCTAACCCCAAATCGAAACCTAACCCCAAATCTAAACCTAAGCCCAACCCCACACCCCAATTATAAATCTAACACCAAATCTAAACCTAAAATATAAACCTAACCCCAAATCTAAACCTAAAATCTAAACCTAACCCCAAATCTAAACCTAAAATCTAAACCTAAGTCCAAATCTAAACCTAAAATCTAAACCTGACCCCAAATCTAAACCTAAAATCTAAACTGACCCCAAATCTAAACCTAAAATCTAAACCTAACCCCAAATCTAAACCTAACCCCAAATCTAAACCTAAAATCTAAACCTGACCCCAAATCTAAACCTAAAATCTAAACCTAACCCCAAATCTAAACCTAACCCCAAATCTAAACCTAAAATCTAAACCTAACCCCAAATCTAAACCTAACCCCAAACCCTAACTCCAAATCTAAACCTAACCCCAAATCTAAACCTAACCCCAACCCCTAACCCCAACTCTAAAACTAACCCCAAATCTAAACCTAACCCCGACCCCAACCCAAAACCTAAACCTAACCCCAAATCTAAACCTAACCCCAACCCCTAACCCCAAATCTAAACCTAACCCCAAATCTAAACCTAACCCCAACCCCTAACCCCAATCTAAAACTAACCCCAAATCTAAACCTAACCCCAACCCCTAACCCAAAATCTAAACCTAACCCCAAACCTAAAGCTAACCCCAACCCCTAACCCCAAATCTAAACCTAACCCCAAATCTAAACCTAACCCCAACCCTTAACCCCAAATCTAAACCTAACCCCAGATCTAAACCTAACCCCAAATCTAAACCCCAAATCTAAACCTAACCCCAACCCCTAACCCCAAATCTAAACCTAACCCCAAATCTAAACCCCAAATCTAAAACTAACCCCAAATCTAAACCTAACCCCAAATCTAAACCTAACCCCAACCCCTAAACCCAAATCTAAACCTAACCACAACAACTAACCACAAATCTAAACCTAACCCCAAATCTAAACCTAACCCCAACCCCTAACCCCAAATCTAAACCTAACCCAAACCCCTAACCCCAAATCTAAACCAAACCCCAACCCCTAACCCCAACCCCTAACCCCAAATCTAAACCTAACCCCAATTCCTAACCCCAACCCCTAACCCCAAATCTAAACCTAACCCCAACCCCTAACCCCAAATCTAAACCTAACTCCAAATCTAAACCTAACCCCAACCTCTAACCCCAAATCTAAACCTAACCCCAAATCTAAACCTAACCCCAACCTCTAACCCCAAATCTAAACCTAACCCCAAATCTAAACCTAACCCCAAACCCTAACCCCAAAGCTAAACCTAACCCCACATCTAAACCTAACCCCAAACCCTAACCCCAACCCCTAACGCCAACCCCTAACCCCAAATCTAAACCTAACCCCAACCCCTAACCCCAAATCTAAACCTAACCCCAAATCTAAACCTAAACCCAACCCCTAACCCCAAACCCTAACCCCAACCCCTAACCCCAACCCCTAACCCCAAATCTAAACCTATCCCCAACCCCTAAACCCAACCCCTACATTAAATCTAAAAATAACCCCAACCCCTAACCCCGACCCCTATCCCCAAATCTAAACCTAACCCCAAATCTAAAACAAACACCAACCCCTAACCCCAAATATAAACCTAACCCCAAATCTAAACCTAACCCCAACCCCTAACCCCAAATCTAAACCTAACCCCAAATCTAAACCTAACCCTAACCCCTAACCCCAAATATAAACCTAACGCCAAATCTTAACCTAAACCCAACCCCAAACCCCAAATCTAAACCTAACCCCAAATCTAAACCTAACCCCAACCCCTAACCCCAACCCCTAACCCCAAATCTAAACCTAACCCCAAATCTAAACCTAACCCCAAATCAAAACCTAAAATGTAAACCTAACCCCAAATCTAAACCTAACCCCAAATCAAAACCTAAAATCTAAACCTAACCCCAAATCTAAACCTAACCCCAAACCCTAACCCCAAATCTAAACCTAAACAAAATCTAAACCTAACCCCAACCCCTAACCCCAAATCTAAACCCAAACCCAACCCCTAACCCCAAATCTAAACCTAACCTCAACCCCTAACCCCAAATCTAAACCTAACCCCAGATCTAAACCTAACCCCAACCCCTAATTCCAATTCTAAATCTAACACCAAATCTAAACCTAAAATCTAAACCTAACCCCAAATCTAAACCTAAAATATATACCTAACCCCAAATCTAAACCTAACCCCAAATCTAAACCTAAAATCTAAACCTAACCCCAAATCTAAACCTAACCCCAAATCTAAACCTAAAATATAAACCTAACCCCAAATCTAAACCCAAAATTGTAAACCTAACCCCAAATCTAAACCTAAAACCTAAACCTAACCCAAAATCTAAACCTAAAATCTAAACCTAACCCCAAATCTAAACCTAACCCCAAATCTAAACCTAAAATCTAAACCTAACCCCAAATCTAAACCTAAAATCTAAACCTAACCCCAAATCTAAACCTAACCCCAACCCCTAACCCCAAATCTAAACCTAACCCCAAATCTAAACCTAACCCCAACCCCTAACTGAAAATCTAAACCTAACCCCAAATCTAAACCTAACCCCAAATCTAAACCTAACCCCAAACCCTAACTCCAAATCTAAACCTAACCCCAAATCTAAACCTAACCCAACCCCTAATCCCAAATCTAAAACTAACCCCAAATCTAAACCTAACCCCGACCCCTAACCCCAAATCTAAACCTAACCCACAATCTAAAGCTAACCCCAACCCCTAACCCCAAATCTAAACCTAACCCCAAATCTAAACCTAACCACAACCCTTAACCCCAAATCTAAACCTAACCCCAAATCTAAACCTAACCCCAAATCTAAACCCCAAATCTAAAACTAACCCCAAATCTAAACCTAACCCCAAATCTAAACCTAACCCCTAAACCCAAATCTAAACCTAACCACAACAACTAACCCCAAATCTAAACCTAACCCCAAATCTAAACCTAACCCCAACCCCTAACCCCAAATCTAAACCTAACCCAAACCCCTAACCCCAAATCCAAACCTAACCCCAAATCTAAACCTAACCCCAACCCCTAACCCCAACACCTAACCCCAAATCTAAACCTAACCCCAATTCCTAACCCCAACCCCTATCCCAAAATCTAAACCTAACCCCAACCCCTAACCACAACCCCTAACGCCAAATCGAAACCTAACCCCAGATCTAAACCTAAGCCCAACCCCAAAACCCAATTCTAAATCTAACACCAAATCTAAATCTAAAATCTAAACCTAACCCCAAATCTAAACCTAAAATCTAAACCTAACTCCAACCCCTAACCCCAACCCCTAACGCCAACCCCTAACCCCAAATCTAAACCTAACCCCAACCCCTAACCCCAAATCTAAACCTAACCCCAAATCTAAACCTAACCCCAACCCCTAACCCCAAATATAAACCTAACCCCAAATCTAAACCTAACCCCAACCGCTAACCCCAAATCTAAACCTAACCCCAAATCTAAACCCCAAATCTAAAACTAATCCCAAATCTAAACCTAACACCAAATCTAAACCTAACACCAACCCCTAAACCCAAATCTAAACCTAACCACAACAACTAACCCCAAATCTAAACCTAACCCCAAATCTAAACCTAACCCCAACCCCTAACCCCAAATCTAAACCTAACCCAAACCCCTAACCCCAAATCCAAACCTAACCCCAAATCTAAACCAAACCCCAACCCCTAACCCCAACCCCTAACCCCAAATCTAAACCTAACCCCAATTCCTAACCCCAACCCCTAACCCCAAATCTAAACCTAACCCAAACCCCTACCCCAACCCCTAACCCCAAATCTAAACCTAACCCCAAATCTAAACCTAACCCCAACCTCTAACCCCAAATCTAAACCTAACCCCAAATCTAAACCTAACCCCAAACCCTAACCCCAAACCTAAACCTAACCCCAAATATAAACCTAACCCCAAACCCTAACCCCAACCCCTAACGCCAAACCTAACCCCAAATCTAAACCTAAACCCAACCCCTAACCCCAAATCTAAACCTAACCCCAAATCTAAACCTAACCCCAACCCCTAACCCCAAATATAAACCTAATAACAAATCTAAACCTAACCCCAACCCCTAACCCCAAATCTAAACCTAACCCCAAATCTAAACCTAACCTCAATCCCTGACCCCAATTCTAAACCTAACCCCAAATCTAAACCTAACCCCCAACCCCTAACTCCAAATCTAAACCTAACCCCAAATCTAAACCTAACCCTAACCCCTAACCTCAAATATAAACCTAACCCAAAATCTTAACCTAAACCCAACCCCTAACCCCAAATCTAAACCTAACCCCAAATCTAAACCTAACCCCAACCCCTAACCACAACCCCTAACCCCAAATCTAAACCTAACCCGAAATCTAAACCTAAAATCTAAACCTAACCCTAAATCTAAACCTAACCCCAACCACTAACCCCAAATCTAAACCTAACCCCAATTCTAAACCTAAACCCAATCCCTAACCCCAAATCTAAACCTAAACAAAATCTAAACCTAACCCCAACCCCTAACCCCAAATCTAAACCCAAACCCAACCCCTAACCTAAAATCTAAACCTAACCTCAACCCCTAACCCCAAATCTAAACGTAACCCCAGATCTAAACCTAACCCCAACCGCAAACCCCAATTCTAAATCTAACACCAAATCTAAACCTAAAATCTAAACCTAACCCCAAATCTAAACCTAAAATCTAAACCTAATCCCAAATCTAAACCTAAAATCTAAACATAACCCCAAATCTAAACCTAAAATCTTAACCTAACCCCAAATATAAACCTAACCCCAAATCTAAACCTAAAATCTAAACCTAACCCCAAATCTAAACCTAACCCCAAATCTAAACCTAAAATCTAAACCTAACCCCAAATCTAAACCTAAAATCTAAACCTAACCCCAAATCTAAACCTAACCCCAAATCTAAACCTAAAATCTAAACCTAACCCCAAATCTAAACCTAACCCCAACCCCTAACCCCAAATCTAAACCTAACCCCAAATCTAAACCTAACCCCAAACCCTAACTCCAAATCTAAACCTAACCCCAAATCTAAACCTAACCCGAACCCCTAACCCCAAATCTAAAACTAACCCCAAATGTAAACCTAACCCCGACCCCTAACCCCAAATCTAAACCTAACCCAAAATCTAAAGCTAACCCCAACCCCTAACCCCAAATCTAAACCTTACCCCAATTCTAAACCTAACCACAACCCTTAACCCCAAATCTAAACCTAACCCCAAATCTAAACCTAACCCCAAATCTAAACCCCAAATCTAAACCTAACCCCAACCCCTAACCCCAAAAATAAACCTAACCCCAAATCTAAACCTCAAATTTAAAACTAACCCCAAATCTAAACCTAACCCCAAATCTAAACCTAACCCCAACCCCTAACCCCAAAACTAAAGATAACCCAAACCCCTAACCCCAAATCCAAACCTAACCCCAAATCTAAACCAAACCCCAACCCCTAACCCCAACCCCTAACCCCAAATCTAAACCTAACCCCAATTCCTAACCCCAACCCCTAACCCAAAATCTAAACCTAACCCCAACCCCTAACCACAACCCCTAACCCCAAATCTAAACCTAACCCCAAATCTAAACCTAACTCCAAACCCTAACCCCAAATCTAAAGCTCACCCCAAATCTAAACCTAACCCCAACCTCTAACCCCAAATCTAAACCTAACCCCAAATCTAAACCTAACCCCAAACCCTAAGCCCAAAGCTAAACCTAACCCCAGATCTAAACCTAACCCCAAACCCTAACCCCAACCCCTAACGCCAACCCCTAACCCCAAATCTAAACCTAACCCCAACCCCTAACCCCAAATCTAAACCTAACCCCAAATCTAAACCTAACCCCAACCCCTAACTCCAAATCTAAACCTAACCCCAAATCTAAACCTAACCCCAACCCCTAACCCCAAATCTAAAACTAACCTAAAATCTAAACCTAACCATGACCCCTAACCCCAAATCTAAACCTAACCCAAAATCTAAAGCTAACCCCAACCCCTAACCCCAAATCTAAACCTAACCCCAAATCTAAACCTAACCACAACCCTTAACCCCAAATCTAAACCTAACCCCAAATCTAAACCTAAACCCAAATCTAAACCTAACCCCAACGCCTAACTCCAAATCTAAACCTAACCCCAAATCTAAACCTAACCCCAACCCCTAACCCCAAATCTAAAACTAACCTAAAATGTAAACCTAACCCCAACCACTAACCCCAAATCTAAACCTAACCCCAAATCTAAACCTAACCCCAACCCCTAACCCCAAATCTAAACCTAACCCCAAATCTAAACCTAACCTCAATCCCTAACTCCAATTCTAAACCTAACCCCAAATCTAAACCTAACCCCCAACCCCTAATCCCAAATATAAACCTAACCCCAAATCTAAACCTAACCCAACCCCTAACTCCAACCCCTAACCCCAAATCTAAACCTAACCCCAAATCTAAACCTAACCCCAAATCTAAACCTAAAATCTAAACCTAACCCCAAATCTAAACCTAACCCCAACCCCTAACCCCAAATCTAAACCTAACGCCAAAGTTAAACCTAACCCCAATCCCTAACCCCAAATCTAAACCTAAACAAAATCTAAACCTAACCCCATCCCCTAACCCCAAATCTAAACCCAAACCCAACCCCTAATTTAAAATCTAAACCTAACCTCAACCCCTAACCCCAAATCGAAACCTAACCCCAGATCTAAACCTAACCCCAACCCCAAATACCAATTCTATATCTAACACCAAATCTAAACCTAAAATCTAAACCTAATCCCAAATCTAAACCTAAAATCTAAACCTAACCCCAAATCTAAACCTAACCCAACCCCTAACCCCAAATCTAAAACTAACCCCAAATCTAAACCTAACCCCGACCCCTAACCCCAAATCTAAACCTAACCCACAATCTAAAGCTAACCCCAACCCCTAACCCCAAATCTAAACCTAACCCCAAATCTAAACCTAACCACAACCCTTAACCCCAAATCTAAACCTAACCCCAAATCTAAACCTAACCCCAAATCTAAACCCCAAATCTAAAACTATCCCCAAATCTAAACCTAACCCCAAATCTAAACCTAACCCCAACCCCTAACACTAAATCTAAACCTAACCCAAACCCCTAACCCCAAATCCAAACCTAACCCCAAATCTAAACCAAACCCCAACCCCTAACCCCAACCCCTAACCCCAAATCTAAACCTAACCCCAATTCCTAACCCCAACCCCTAACCCAAAATCTAAACCTAACCCCAACCCCTAACCACAACCCCTAACCCCAAATCTAAACCTAACCCCAAATCTAAACCTAACTCCAAACCCTAACCCCAAATCTAAACCTAACCCCAAATCTAAACCTAACCCCAACCTCTAACCCCAAATCTAAACCTAACCCCAAATCTAAACCTAACCCCAAACCCTAACCCCAAAGCTAAACCTAACCCCAAAACTAAACCTAACTCCAAACCCTAACCCCAACCCCTAACGCCAACCCCTAACCCCAAATCTAAACCTAACCCCAACCCCTAACCCCATATCTAAACCTAACCCCAACCCCTAACCCCAAATATAAACCTAACCCAAATCTAAACCTAACCCCAACCGCTAACCCCAAATCTAAACCTAACCCCAAATCTAAACCTAACCTCAATCCCTAACTCCAATTCTAAACCTAACCCCAAATCTAAACCTAACCCCCAACCCCTAATCCCAAATATAAACCTAACCCCAAATCTAAACCTAAACCCAACCCCTAACTCCAACCCCTAACCCCAAATCTAAACCTAACCCCAAATCTAAACCTAACCCCAAATCTAAACCTAAAATCTAAACCTAACCCCAACCCCTAAACCCAAATCTAAACCTAACCCCAAAGCTAAACCTAACCCCAATCCCTAACCCCAAATCTAAACCTAAACAAAATCTAAACCTAACCCCAACCCCTAACCCCAAATCAAAACCAAACCCAACCCCTAATTTAAAATCTAAACCTAACCTCAACCCCTAACCCCAAATCGAAACCTAACCCCAAATCTAAACCTAAGCCCAACCCCACACCCCAATTATAAATCTAACACCAAATCTAAACCTAAAATATAAACCTAACCCCAAATCTAAACCTAAAATCTAAACCTAACTCCAAATCTAAACCTAAAATCTAAACCTAACCCCAAATCTAAACCTAATATCTAAACCTAACCCCAAATCTAAACCTAACCCCAAATCTAAACCTAAAATCTAAACCTAACCCCAAATCTAAACCTAAAATCTAAACCTAACCCCAAATCTAAACCTAAAATCTAAACCTAACCCCAAATCTAAACCTAAAATCTAAACCTAACCCCAAATCTAAACCTAACCCCAAATCTAAACCTAAAATCTAAACCTAACCCCAAATCTAAACCTAACCCCAAATCTAAACCTAAAATCTAAACCTAACCCCAACCCCTAACCCCAAATCTAAACCCAAACCCAACCCCTAACCTAAAATCTAAACCTAACCTCAACCCCTACCCCAAATCTAAACCTAACCCCAGATCTAAACCTAACCCCAACCCCAAACCCCAATTCTAAATCTAACACCAAATCTAAACCTAAAATCTAAACCTAACCCCAAATCTAAACCTAAAATCTAAACCTAACCCCAAATCTAAACCTAACCCCAAATCTAAACCTAAAATCTAAACCTAACCCCAAATCTAAACCTAAAATCGAAACCTAACCCCAAATCTAAACCTAACCCCAACCCCTAACCCCAAATCTAAACCTAACCCCAAATCTAAACCTAACCCCAACCCCTAACTGAAAATCTAAACCTAACCCCAAATCTAAACCTAACCCCAACCCCTAACACCAAATCTAAACCTAACTCCAAATCTAAACCTAACCCCAACCCCTAACCCCAAATCTAAACCTAACCCCAAATCTAAACCTAACCCCAAACCCTAACTCCAAATCTAAACCTAACCCCAAATATAAACCTAACCCAAGCCCTAACCCCAAATCTAAAACTAACCCCAAATCTAAACCTAACCCCGACCCCTAACCCCAAATCTAAACCTAACCCAAAATCTAAAGCTAACCCCAACCCCTAACCCCAAATCTAAACCTAACCCCAAATCTAAACCTAACCACAACCCTTAATCCCAAATCTAAACCTAACCCCAAATCTAAACCTAACCCCAAATCTAATCCTAAAATCTAAACCTAACCCCAAATCTAAACCTAACCCGAAATCTAAACCCCAAATCTAAAACTAACCCCAAATCTAAACCTAACCCCAAATCTAAACCTAACCCCAACCCCTAAACCCAAATCTAAACCTAACCACAACAACTAACCCCAAATCTAAACCTAACCCCAAATCTAAACCTAACCCCAACCCCTAACCCCAAATCTAAACCTAACCCAAACCCCTAACCCCAAATCCAAACCTAACCCCAAATCTAAACCAAACCCCAACCCCTATCCCCAACACCTAACCACAAATCTAAACCTAACCCCAATTCCTAACCCCAACCCCTAACCCAAAATCTAAACCTAACCCCAACCCCTAACCACAAACCCCTAACCCCAAATCTAAACCTAACCCCAACCCCTAACCCCAACCCCTAACCCCAAATCTAAACCTTACCCCAATTCTAAACCTAACCACAACCCTTAACCCCAAATCTAAACCTAACCCCAAATCTAAACCTAACCCCAAATCTAAACCCCAAATCTAAACCTAACCCCAACCCCTAACCCCAAATCTAAACCTAACCCCAATTCCTAACCCCAACCCCTAACCCAAAATCTAAACCTAACCCCAACCCCTAACCACAACCCCTAACCCCAAATCTAAACCTAACCCCAAATCTAAACCTAACTCCAAACCCTAACCCCAAATCTAAAGCTAACCCCAAATCTAAACCTAACCCCAACCTCTAACCCCAAATCTAAACCTAACCCCAAATCTAAACCTAACCCCAAACCCTAAGCCCAAAGCTAAACCTAACCCCAGATCTAAACCTAACCCCAAACCCTAACCCCAACCCCTAACGCCAACCCCTAACCCCAAATCTAAACCTAACCCCAACCCCTAACCCCAAATCTAAACCTAACCCCAAATCTAAACCTAACCCCAACCCCTAACTCCAAATCTAAACCTAACCCCAAATCTAAACCTAACCCCAACCCCTAACCCCAAATCTAAAACTAACCTAAAATCTAAACCTAACCATGACCCCTAACCCCAAATCTAAACCTAACCCAAAATCTAAAGCTAACCCCAACCCCTAACCCCAAATCTAAACCTAACCCCAAATCTAAACCTAACCACAACCCTTAACCCCAAATCTAAACCTAACCCCAAATCTAAACCTAAACCCAAATCTAAACCTAACCCCAACGCCTAACTCCAAATCTAAACCTAACCCCAAATCTAAACCTAACCCCAGCCCCTAACCCCAAATCTAAAACTAACCTAAAATGTAAACCTAACCCCAACCACTAACCCCAAATCTAAACCTAACCCCAAATCTAAACCTAACCCCAACCCCTAACCCCAAATCTAAACCTAACCCCAAATCTAAACCTAACCTCAATCCCTAACTCCAATTCTAAACCTAACCCCAAATCTAAACCTAACCCCCAACCCCTAATCCCAAATATAAACCTAACCCCAAATCTAAACCTAACCCAACCCCTAACTCCAACCCCTAACCCCAAATCTAAACCTAACCCCAAATCTAAACCTAAAATCTAAACCTAACCCCAAATCTAAACCTAACCCCAACCCCTAACCCCAAATCTAAACCTAACGCCAAAGTTAAACCTAACCCCAATCCCTAACCCCAAATCTAAACCTAAACAAAATCTAAACCTAACCCCATCCCCTAACCCCAAATCTAAACCCAAACCCAACCCCTAATTTAAAATCTAAACCTAACCTCAACCCCTAACCCCAAATCGAAACCTAACCCCAGATCTAAACCTAACCCCAACCCCAAATCCCAATTCTATATCTAACACCAAATCTAAACCTGAAATCTAAACCTAATCCCAAATCTAAACCTAAAATCTAAACCTAACCCCAAATCTAAACCTAACCCAACCCCTAACCCCAAATCTAAAACTAACCCCAAATCTAAACCTAACCCCGACCCCTAACCCCAAATCTAAACCTAACCCACAATCTAAAGCTAACCCCAACCCCTAACCCCAAATCTAAACCTAACCCCAAATCTAAACCTAACCACAACCCTTAACCCCAAATCTAAACCTAACCCCAAATCTAAACCTAACCCCAAATCTAAACCCCAAATCTAAAACTATCCCCAAATCTAAACCTAACCCCAAATCTAAACCTAACCCCAACCCCTAACACTAAATCTAAACCTAACCCAAACCCCTAACCCCAAATCCAAACCTAACCCCAAATCTAAACCAAACCCCAACCCCTAACCCCAACCCCTAACCCCAAATCTAAACCTAACCCCAATTCCTAACCCCAACCCCTAACCCAAAATCTAAACCTAACCCCAACCCCTAACCACAACCCCTAACCCCAAATCTAAACCTAACCCCAAATCTAAACCTAACTCCAAACCCTAACCCCAAATCTAAACCTAACCCCAAATCTAAACCTAACCCCAACCTCTAACCCCAAATCTAAACCTAACCCCAAATCTAAACCTAACCCCAAACCCTAACCCCAAAGCTAAACCTAACCCCAAAACTAAACCTAACTCCAAACCCTAACCCCAACCCCTAACGCCAACCCCTAACCCCAAATCTAAACCTAACCCCAACCCCTAACCCCATATCTAAACCTAACCCCAAATCTAAACCTAACCCCAACCCCTAACCCCAAATATAAACCTAACCCAAATCTAAACCTAACCCCAACCGCTAACCCCAAATCTAAACCTAACCCCAAATCTAAACCTAACCTCAATCCCTAACTCCAATTCTAAACCTAACCCCAAATCTAAACCTAACCCCCAACCCCTAATCCCAAATATAAACCTAACCCCAAATCTAAACCTAAACCCAACCCCTAACTCCAACCCCTAACCCCAAATCTAAACCTAACCCCAAATCTAAACCTAACCCCAAATCTAAACCTAAAATCTAAACCTAACCCCAACCCCTAAACCCAAATCTAAACCTAACCCCAAAGCTAAACCTAACCCCAATCCCTAACCCCAAATCTAAACCTAAACAAAATCTAAACCTAACCCCAACCCCTAACCCCAAATCAAAAACAAACCCAACCCCTAATTTAAAATCTAAACCTAACCTCAACCCCTAACCCCAAATCGAAACCTAACCCCAAATCTAAACCTAAGCCCAACCCCACACCCCAATTATAAATCTAACACCAAATCTAAACCTAAAATATAAACCTAACCCCAAATCTAAACCTAAAATCTAAACCTAACTCCAAATCTAAACCTAAAATCTAAACCTAACCCCAAATCCAAACCTAACCCCAAATCTAAACCAAACCCCAACCCCTATCCCCAACACCTAACCACAAATCTAAACCTAACCCCAATTCCTAACCCCAACCCCTAACCCAAAATCTAAACCTAACCCCAACCCCTAACCACAAACCCCTAACCCCAAATCTAAACCTAACCCCAAATCTAAACCTAACTCCAAACCCTAACCCCAAATCTAAACCTAACCCCAAATCTAAACTTAACCCCAACCTCTAACCCCAAATCTAAACCTAACCCCAAATCTAAACCTAACCCCAAACCCTAACCCCAAAGCTAAACCTAACCCCACATCTAAACCTAACCCCAAACCCTAACCCCAACCCCTAACGCCAACCCCTAACCCCAAATCTAAACCTAACCCCAACACCTAACCCCAAATCTAAACCTAACCCCAAATCTAAACCTAACCCCAACCCCTAACCCCAAATATAAACCTAACCCCAAATCTAAACCTAACCCCAACCGCTAACCCCAAATCTAAACCTAACCCCAAATCTAAACCTAACCTCAATCCCTAACTCCAATTCTAAACCTAACCCCAAATCTAAACCTAACCCCCAACCCCTAATCCCAAATATAAACCTAACCCCAAATCTAAACCTAAACCCAACCCCTAACTCCAACCCCTAACCCCAAATCTAAACCTAACCCCAAATCTAAACCTAACCCCAAATCTAAACCTAAAATCTAAACCTAACCCCAAATCTAAACCTAACCCCAACCCCTAACCCCAAATCTAAACCTAACCCCAAAGCTAAACCTTACCCCAATCCCTAACCCCAAATCTAAACCTAAACAAAATCTAAACCTAACCCCAACCCCTAACCCCAAATCAAACCCAAACCCAACCCCTAATTTAAAATCTAAACCTAACCTCAACCTCTAACCCCAAATCGAAACCTAACACCAAATCTAAACCTAAGCCCAACCCCACACCCCAATTATAAATCTAACACCAAATCTAAACCTAAAATATAAACCTAACCCCAAATCTAAACCTAAAATCTAAATCTAACCCCAAATCTAAACCTAAAATCTAAACCTAACACCAAATCTAAACCTAAAATCTAAACCTAACCCCAAATCTAAACCTAATATCTAAACCTAACCCCAAATCTAAACCTAACCCCAAATCTAAACCTAAAATCTAAACCTAACCGCAAATCTAAACCTAAAATCTAAACCTAACCCCAAATCTAAACCTAAAATCTAAACCTAACCCCAAATCTAAACCTAACCCCAAATCTAAACCTAAAATCTAAACCTAACCCCAAATCTAAACCTAAAATCTAAACCTAACCCCAAATCTAAACCTAAAATCTAAACCTAACCCCAAATCTAAACCTAACCCCAAATCTAAACCTAAAATCTTAACCTAACCCCAAATCTAAACCTAAAATCTAAACCTGACCCCAAATCTAAACCTAAAATCTAAACCTGACCCCAAATCTAAACCTAAAATCTAAACCTAACCCCAAATCTAAACCTAACCCCAAATCTAAACCTAAAATCTAAACCTGACCCCAAATCTAAACCTAAAATCTAAACCTGACCCCAAAACTAAACCTAAAATCTAAACCTAACCCCAAATCTAAACCTAAAATCTAAACCTAACCCCAAATCTAAACCTAACCCCAAATCTAAATCTAACCCCAAACCCTAACTCCAAATCTAAACCTAACCCCAAATCTAAACCTAACCCCAACCCCTAACCCCAAATCTAAAACTAACCCCAAATCTAAACCTAACCCCGACCCCAACACAAAACCTAAACCTAACCCCAAATCTAAAGCTAACCCCAACCCCTAACCCCAAATCTAAACCTAACCCCAAATCTAAACCGAACCCCAACCCTTAACCCCAAATCTAAACCTAACCCCAGATCTAAACCTAACCCCAAATCTAAACCTCAAATCTAAACCTAACCCCAACCCCTAACCCCAAATCTAAACCTAACCCCAAATCTAAACCCCAAATCTAAAACTAATCCTAAATCTAAACCTAACCCCAAATCTAAACCTAACCCCAACCCCTAAACCCAAATCTAAACCTAACCACAACAACTAACCCCAAATCTAAACCTAACCCCAAATCTAAACATAACCCCAACCCCTAACCCCAAATCTAAACCTAACCCAAACCCCTAACCCCAAATCCAAACCTAACCCCAAATCTAAACCAAACCCCAACCCCTAACCCCAACCCCTAACCCCAAATCTAAACCTAACCCCAATTCCTAACCCCAACCCCTAACCCCAAATCTAAACCTAACCCCAACCCCTAACCCCAACCCCTAACCCCAAATCTAAACCTAACCCCAAATCTAAACCTAACCCCAACCTCTAACCCCAAATCTAAACCTAACCCCAACCCCTAACCCCAATCCCTAACACCAAATCTAAACCTAAACAAAATCTAAACCTAACCCCAACCCCTAAAACCCAAATCTAAACCCAAACCCAACCCCTAACCTTAAATCTAAACCTAACCTCAACCCCTAACCCCAAATCTAAACCTAACCCCAGATCTAAACCTAACCCCAACCCCAAACCCCAATTCTAAATCTAACACCAAATCTAAACCTAAAATCTAAACCTAACCCCAAATCTAAACCTAAAATCTAAACCTAACCCCAAATCTAAACCTAAAATCTAAACCTAACCCCAAATCTAAACCTAAAATCTAAACCTAACCCCAAAACTAAACCTAACCCCAAATCTAAACCTAAAATCTAAACCTAATCCCAAATCTAAACCTAAAATCTAAACCTAACCCCAAATCTAAACCTAAAATCTAAACCTAATCCCAAATCTAAACCTAAAATCTAAACATAACCCCAAATCTAAACCTAAAATCTTAACCTAACCCCAAATATAAACCTAACACCAAATCTAAACCTAAAATCTAAACCTAACCCCAAATCTAAACCTAACCCAAAATCTAAACCTAAAATCTAAACCTAACCCCAAATCTAAACCTAAAATCTAAACCTAACCCCAAATCTAAACCTAAAATCTAAACCTAACCCCAAATCTAAACCTAACCCCAAATCTAAACCTAAAATCTAAACCTAACCCCAAATCTAAACCTAAAATCTAAACATAACCCCAAATCTAAACCTAAAATCTAAACCTAACCCCAAATCTAAACCTAACCCCAAATCTAAACCTAAAATCTAAACCTAACCCCAAATCTAAACCTAACCCCAACCCCTAACCCCAAATCTAAAACTAACCTAAAATCTAAACCTAACCCCGATCCCTAACCCCAAATCTAAACCTAACCCAAAATCTAAAGCTAACCCCAACCCCTAACCCCAAATCTAAACCTAACCCCAAATCTAAACCTAACCACAACCCTTAACCCCAAATCTAAACCTAACCCAAAATCTAAACCTAACCCCAAATCTAAACCCCAAATCTAAACCTAACCCCAACCACTAACCCCAAATCTAAACCTAACCCCAAATCTAAACCTAACCCCAACCCCTAACCCCAAATCTAAACCTAACCCCAAATCTAAACCTAACCCCCAACCCCTAATCCCAAATATAAACCTAACCCCAAATCTAAACCTAACCCAACCCCTAACTCCAACCCCTAACCCCAAATCTAAACCTAACCCCAAATCTAAACCTAACCCCAAATCTAAACCTAAAATTTAAACCTAACCCCAAATCTAAACCTAACCCCAACCCCTAACCCCAAATCTAAACCTAACGCCAAAGTTAAACCTAACCCCAATCCCTAACCCCAAATCTAAACCTAAACAAAATCTAAACCTAACCCCATCCCCTAACCCCAAATCTAAACCCAAACCCAACCCCTAATTTAAAATCTAAACCTAACCTCAACCCCTAACCCCAAATCGAAACCTAACCCCAGATCTAAACCTAACCCCAACCCCAAACCCCAATTCTAAATCTAACACCAAATCTAAACCTAAAATCTAAACCTAACCCCAAATCTAAACCTAAAATCTAAACCTAACCCCAAATCTAAACCTGACCCCAAATCTAAACCTAAAATCTAAACCTAACCCCAAATCTAAACCTAAAATCTAAACCTAACCCCAAATCTAAACCTAACCCCAAATCTAAACCTAAAATCTAAACCTAACCCCATATCTAAACCTAAAATCTAAACCTAACCCCAAATCTAAACCTAAACTCTAAACCTAACCCCAAATCTAAACCTAACCCCAAATCTAAACCTAAAATCTAAACCTAACCCCAAATCTTATCCTAACCCCAAATCTAAACCTAAAATCTAAACCTAACCCCAAATCTAAACCTAACCCCAACCCCTAACTCCAAATCTAAACCTAACCCCAAATCTAAACCTAAACCCAATCCCTAACCCCAAATCTAAACCTAAACAAAATCTAAACCTAACCCCAACCCCTAACCCCAAATCTAACCCTAACCCCAAATCTAAACCTAAACCCAATCCCTAACCCCAAATCTAAACCTAAACAAAATCTAAACCTAACCCCAACCCCTAACCCCAAATCTAAACCCAAACCCAACCCCTAACCTAAAATCTAAACCTAACCCCAACCCCTAACCCCAAATCTAAACCTAACCCCAAATCTAAACCTAACCACAACCCTTAACCCGAAATCTAAACCTAACCCCAAATCTAAACCTAACCCCAAATCTAAACCCCAAATCTAAACCTAACCCCAACCCCTAACCCCAAATCTAAACCTAACCCCAAATCTAAACCTAACCCCAACCCCTAACCCCAAATCTAAACCCAACCCCAAATCTAAACCTAACCTCAATCCCTAACTCCAATTCTAAACCTAACCCCAAATCTAAACCTAAAATCTAAACCTAACCCCAAATCTAAACCTAACCCCAACCCCTAACCCCAAATCTAAACCTAACCCCAAATCTAAACCTAAACCCAATCCCTAACCCCAAATCTAAACCTAAACAAAATCTAAACCTAACCCCAACCCCTAACCCCAAATCTAAACCTAAAATCTAAACCTAAACCCAATCCCTAACCCCAAATCTAAACCTAAACAAAATCTAAACCTAACCTCAACCCCTAACCCCAAATCTAAACCTAACCCCAGATCTAAACCTAACCCCAACCCCAAACCCCAATTCTAAATCTAACACCAATCTAAACCTAAAATCTAAACCTAACCCCAAATCTAAACCTAAAATCTAAACCTAACCCCAAATCTAAACCTAACCCCAAATCTAAACCTAAAATCTAAACCTAACCCCAAATCTAAACCTAAAATCTAAAAATAACCCCAAAACTAAACCTAAACCCAAATCTAAACCTAAAATCTAAACCTAATCCCAAATCTAAACCTAAAATCTAAACATAACCCCAAATCTAAACCTAAAATCTAAACCTAATCCCAAATCTAAACCTAAAATCTAAACATAACCCCAAATCTAAACCTAAAATCTTAACCTAACCCCAAATATAAACCTAACACCAAATCTAAACCTAAAATCTAAACCTAACCCCAAATCTAAACCTAACCCCAAATCTAAACCTAAAATCTAAACCTAACCCCAAATCTAAACCTAAAATCTAAATCTAACCCCAAATCTAAACCTAAAATCTAAACCTAACCCCAAATCTAAACCTAAAATCTAAACCTAACCCCAAATCTAAACCTAACCCCAAATCTAAACCTAAAATCTAAACCTAACCCCAAATCTAAACCTAACCCCAACCCCTAACCCCAAATCTAAACCTAACCCCAAATCTAAACCTAACCCCAACCCCTAACTCCAAATCTAAACCTAACCCCAAATCTAAACCCAACCCCTAACCCCAAATCTAAACCTAACCCCAAATCTAAACCTAAAATTTAAACCTAACCCCAAATCTAAACCTAACCCCAAATCTAAACCTAACCCCGACCCCTAACCCCAAATCTAAACCTAACCCAAAATCTAAAGCTAACCCCAACCCCTAACCCCAAATCTAAACCTAACCCCAAATCTAAACCTAACCACAACCCTTAACCCCAAATCTAAACCTAACCCCAAATCTAAACCCCAAATCTAAACCTAACCCCAACCCCTAACTCCAAATCTAAACCTAACCCCAAATCTAAACCTAACCCCAACCCCTAACCCCAAATCTAAACCTAACCCCAAATCTAAACCTAACCCCAAATCTAAAACCTAAAATCTAAACCTAACCCCAAATCTAAACCTTACCCCAACACCTAACCCCAAATCTAAACCTAACCCCAAAGCTAAACCTAACCCCAATCCCTAACCCCAAATCTAAACCTAAACAAAATCTAAACCTAACCCCAACCCCTAACCCCAAATCTAAACCCAAACCCAACCCCTAATTTAAAATCTAAACCTAACCTCAACCCCTAACCCCAAATCGAAACCTAACCCCAGATCTAAACCTAACCCCAACCCCAAACCCCAATTCTAAATCTAACACCAAATCTAAACCTAAAATCTAAACCTAACCCCAAATCTAAACCTAAAATCTAAATCTAACCCCAAATCTAAACCTAACCCCAAATCTAAACCTAAAATCTAAACCTAACCCCAAATCTAAACCTAAAATCTAAACCTAACCCCAAATCTAAACTTAACCCCAAATCTAAACCTAAAATCTAAACCTAACCCCAAATCTAAACCTAAAATCTAAACCTAACCCCAAATCTAAACCTAAAATCTAAACCTAACCCCAAATCTAAACCTAAAATCTAAACCTAACCCCAAATCTAAACCTAACCCCAAATCTAAACCTAAAATCTAAACCTAACCCCAAATCTAAACCTAACCCCAACCCCTAACCCCAAATCTAAACCTAAAATCTAAACCTAACCCCATATCTAAACCTAAAATCTAAACCTAACCCCAAATCTAAACCTAAAATCTAAACCTAACCCCAAATCTAAACCTAACCCCAAATCTAAACCTAAAATCTAAACCTAACCCCAAATCTAAACCTAAAATCTAAACCTAACCCCAAATCTAAACCTAACCCCAAATCTAAACCTAAAATCTAAACCTAATCCCAAATCTAAACCTAAAATCTAAACATAACCCCAAATCTAAACCTAAAATCTTAACCTAACGCCAAATATAAACCTAACACCAAATCTAAACCTAAAATCTAAACCTAACCCCAAATCTAAACCTAACCCCAAATCTAAACCTAAAATCTAAACCTAACCCCAAATCTAAACCTAAAATCTAAACCTAACCCCAAATCTAAACCTAAAATCTAAACCTAACCCCAAATCTAAACCTAAAATCTAAACCTAACCCCAAATCTAAACCTAACCCCAAATCTAAACCTAAAATCTAAACCTAACCCCAAATCTAAACCTAACCCCAACCCCTAACCCCAAATCTAAACCTAACCCCAAATCTAAACCTAACCCCAACCCCTAACTCCAAATCTAAACCTAACCCCAAATCTAAACCCAACCCCTAACCCCAAATCTAAACCTAACCCCAAATCTAAACCTAACCCCAACCCCTAACTCCAAATCTAAACCTAACCCCAAATCTAAACCTAACCCCAACCCCTAACCCCAAATCTAAACCTAACCCCAAATCTAAACCTAACCCCAAACCCTAACTCCAAATCTAAACCTAAACCCCAAATCTAAACCTAACCCCAACACCTAACCCCAAATCTAAAACTAACCCCAAATCTAAACCTAACCCCGACCCCTAACCCAAAATCTAAACCTAACCCCAAATCTAAAGCTAACCCCAACCCCTAACCCCAAATCTAAACCTTACCCCAATTCTAAACCTAACCCCAACCCCTAACCCCAAATCTAAACCTAAAATCTAAACCTAACCCCAAATCTAATCCTAACCCCAAATCTAAACCTGAAATCTAAACCTAACCCCAAATCTAAACCTAACCTCAACCCCTAACTCCAAATCTAAACCTAACCCCAAATCTAAACCTAAACCCAATCCCTAACCCCAAATCTAAACCTAAACAAAATCTAAACCTAACCCCAACCCCTAACCCCAAATCTAAACCTAACCCCAAATCTAAACCTAAACCCAATCCCTAACCCCAAATCTAAACCTAAACAAAATCTAAACCTAACCCCAACCCCTAACCCCAAATCTAAACCCAAACCCAACCCCTAACCTAAAATCTAAACCTAACCCCAACCCCTAACCCCAAATCTAAACCTAACCACAAATCTAAACCTAACCACAACCCTTAATCCGAAATCTAAACCTAACCCCAAATCTAAACCTAACCCCAAATCTAAACCCCAAATCTAAACCTAACCCCAACCCCTAACCCCAAATCTAAACCCAAACCCAACCCCTAACCTAAAATCTAAACCTAACCCCAACCCCTAACCCCAAATCTAAACCTAACCACAAATCTAAACCTAACCACAACCCTTAACCCGAAATCTAAACCTAACCCCAAATCTAAACCTAACCCCACCCCCTAACCCCAAATCTAAACCTAACCCCAAATCTAAACCTAACCTCAATCCCTAACTCCAATTCTAAACCTAACCCCAAATCTAAACCTAAAATCTAAACCTAACCCCAAATCTAAACCTAACCCCAACCCCTAACCCCAAATCTAAACCTAACCCCAAATCTAAACCTAAACCCAATCCCTAACCCCAAATCTAAACATAAACAAAATCTAAACCTAACCCCAACCCCTAACCCCAAATCTAAACCTAACCCCAAATCTAAACCTAAACCCAATCCCTAACCCCAAATCTAAACCTAAACAAAATCTAAACCTAACCTCAACCCCTAACGCCAAATCTAAACCTAACCCCAGATCTAAACCTAACCCCAACCCCAAACCCCAATTCTAAATATAACACCAAATCTAAACCTAAAATCTAAACCTAACCCCAAATCTAAACCTAAAATCTAAACCTAACCCCAAATCTAAACGTAACCCCAAATCTAAACCTAAAATCTAAACCTAACTCCAAATCTAAACCTAAAATCTAAACCTAACCCCAAATCTAAACCTAAAATCTAAACCTAACCCCAAATCTAAACCTAACCCCAAATCTAAACCTAAAATCTAAACCTAACCCCAAATCTAAACCTAAAATCTAAACATAACCCCAAATCTAAACCTAAAATCTAAACCTAACCCCAAATATAAACCTAACACCAAATCTAAACCTAAAATCTAAACCTAACCCCAAATCTAAACCTAAAATCTAAACCTAACCCCAAATCTAAACGTAAAATCTAAACCTAACCCCAAATCTAAACCTAAAATCTAAACCTAACCCCAAATCTAAACCTAAAATCTAAACCTAACCCCAAATCTAAACCTAACCCCAAATCTAAACCTAAAATCTAAACCTAACCCCAAATCTAAACCTAACCCCAACCCCTAACCCCAAATCTAAACCTAACCCCAAATCTAAACCTAACCCCAACCCCTAACTCCAAATCTAAACCTAACCCCAAATCTAAACCCAACCCCTAACCCCAAATCTAAACCTAACCCCAAATCTAAACCTAAAATTTAAACCTAACCCCAAATCTAAACCTAACCCCAAATCTAAACCTAACCCCGACCCCTAACCCCAAATCTAAACCTAACCCAAAATCTAAAGCTAACCCCAACCCCTAACCCCAAATCTAAACCTAACCCAAATCTAAACCTAACCACAACCCTTAACCCCAAATCTAAACCTAACCCCAAATCTAAACCCCAAATCTAAACCTAACCCCAACCCCTAACCCCAAATCTAAACCTAACCCCAAATCTAAACCTAACCCCAACCCCTAACCCCAAATCTAAACCTAACCCCAAATCTAAACCTAACCCCAAATCTAAAACCTAAAATCTAAACCTAACCCCAAATCTAAACCTTACCCCAACACCTAACCCCAAATCTAAACCTAACCCCAAAGCTAAACCTAACCCCAATCCCTAACCCCAAATCTAAACCTAAACAAAATCTAAACCTAACCCCAACCCCTAACCCCAAATCTAAACCCAAACCCAACCCCTAATTTAAAATCTAAACCTAACCTCAACCCCTAACCCCAAATCGAAACCTAACCCCAGATCTAAACCTAACCCCAACCCCAAACCCCAATTCTAAATCTAACACCAAATCTAAACCTAAAATCTAAACCTAACCCCAAATCTAAACCTAAAATCTAAATCTAACCCCAAATCTAAACCTAACCCCAAATCTAAACCTAAAATCTAAACCTAACCCCAAATCTAAACCTAAAATCTAAACCTAACCCCAAATCTAAACCTAACCCCAAATCTAAACCTAAAATCTAAACCTAACCCCAAATCTAAACCTAAAATCTAAACCTAACCCCAAATCTAAACCTAAAATCTAAACCTAACCCCAAATCTAAACCTAAACTCTAAACCTAACCCAAATCTAAACCTAACCCCAAATCTAAACCTAAAATCTAAACCTAACCCCAAATCTAAACCTAACCCCAAATCTAAACCTAAAATCTAAACCTAACCCCAAATCTAAACCTAACCCCAACCCCTAACCCCAAATCTAAACCTAAAATCTAAACCTAACCCCAAATCTAAACCTAAAATCTAAACCTAACCCCAAATCTAAACCTAAAATCTAAACCTAACCCCAAATCTAAACCTAACCCCAAATCTAAACCTAAAATCTAAACCTAACCCCAAATCTAAACCTAAAATCTAAACCTAACCCCAAATATAAACCTAAAATCTAAACCTAACCCCAAATCTAAACCTAACCCCAAATCTAAACCTAAAATCTAAACCTAATCCCAAATCTAAACCTAAAATCTAAACATAACCCCAAATCTAAACCTAAAATCTTAACCTAACCCCAAATATAAACCTAACACCAAATCTAAACCTAAAATCTAAACCTAACCCCAAATCTAAACCTAACCCCAAATCTAAACCTAAAATCTAAACCTAACCCCAAATCTAAACCTAAAATCTAAACCTAACCCCAAATCTAAACCTAAAATCTAAACCTAACCCCAAATCTAAACCTAAAATCTAAACCTAACCCCAAATCTAAACCTAAAATCTAAACCTAACCCCAAATCTAAACCTAAAATCTAAACCTAACCCCAAATCTAAACCTAACCCCAAATCTAAACCTAAAATCTAAACCTAACCCCAAATCTAAACCTAACCCCAACCCCTAACCCCAAATCTAAACCTAACCCCAAATCTAAAGCTAACCCCAACCCCTAACCCCAAATCTAAACCTAACCCCAAATCTAAACCTAACCACAACCCTTAACCCCAAATCTAAACCTAACCCCAAATCTAAACCCCACATCTAAACCTAACCCCAACCCCTAACCCCAAATCTAAACCTAACCCTAAATCTAAACCTAACCCCAACCCCTAACCCCAAATCTAAACCTAACCCCAAATCTAAACCTAACCCCAAATCTAAAACCTAAAATCTAAACCTAACCCCAAATCTAAACCTTACCCCAACACCTAACCCCAAATCTAAACCTAACCCCAAAGCTAAACCTAACCCCAATCCCTAACCCCAAATCTAAACCTAAACAAAATCTAAACCTAACCCCAACCCCTAACCCCAAATCTAAACCCAAACCCAACCCCTAATTTAAAATCTAAACCTAACCTCAACCCCTAACCCCAAATCGAAACCTAACCCCAGATCTAAACCTAACCCCAACCCCAAACCCCAATTCTAAATCTAACACCAAATCTAAACCTAAAATCTAAACCTAACCCCAAATCTAAACCTAAAATCTAAATCTAACCCCAAATCTAAACCTAACCCCAAATCTAAACCTAAAATCTAAACCTAACCCCAAATCTAAACCTAAAATCTAAACCTAACCCCAAATCTAAACCTAACCCCAAATCTAAACCTAAAATCTAAACCTAACCCCAAATCTAAACCTAAAATCTAAACCTAACCCCAAATCTAAACCTAAAATCTAAACCTAACCCCAAATCTAAACCTAAAATCTAAACCTAACCCCAAATCTAAACCTAAACTCTAAACCTAACCCCAAATCTAAACCTAACCCCAAATCTAAACCTAAAATCTAAACCTAACCCCAAATCTAAACCTAACCCCAAATCTAAACCTAAAATCTAAACCTAACCCCAAATCTAAACCTAACCCCAACCCCTAACCCCAAATCTAAACCTAACCCCAAATCTAAACCTAAACCCAATCCCTAACCCCAAATCTAAACCTAAACAAAATCTAAACCTAACCCCAACCCCTAACCCCAAATCTAAACCCAAACCCAACCCCTAACCTAAAATCTAAACCTAACCCCAACCCCTAACCCCAAATCTAAACCCAAACCCAACCCCTAACCTAAAATCTAAACCTAACCTCAACCCCTAACCCCAAATCTAAACCTAACCCCAGATCTAAACCTAACCCCAACCCCAAACCCCAATTCTAAATCTAACACCAAATCTAAACCTAAAATCTAAACCTAACCCCAAATCTAAACCTAAAATCTAAACCTAACCCCAAATCTAAACCTAACCCCAAATCTAAACCTAAAATCTAAACCTAACCCCAAATCTAAACCTAAAATCTAAACCTAACCCCAAATCTAAACCTAAAATCTAAACCTAACCCCAAATCTAAACCTAACCCCAAATCTAAACCTAAAATCTAAACCTAACCCCAAATCTAAACCTAAAATCTAAACCTAACCCCAAATATAAACCTAAAATCTAAACCTAACCCCAAATCTAAACCTAACCCCAAATCTAAACCTAAAATCTAAACCTAATCCCAAATCTAAACCTAAAATCTAAACATAACCCCAAATCTAAACCTAAAATCTTAACCTAACCCCAAATATAAACCTAACACCAAATCTAAACCTAAAATCTAAACCTAACCCCAAATCTAAACCTAACCCCAAATCTAAACCTAAAATCTAAACCTAACCCCAAATCTAAACCTAAAATCTAAACCTAACCCCAAATCTAAACCTAAATTCTAAACCTAACCCCAAATCTAAACCTAAAATCTAAACCTAACCCCAAATCTAAACCTAACCCCAAATCTTAACCTAAAATCTAAACCTAACCCCAAATCTAAACCTAACCCCAACCCCTAACCCCAAATCTAAACCTAACCCCAAATCTAAACCTAACCCCAACCCCTAACTCCAAATCTAAACCTAACCCCAAATCTAAACCCAACCCCTAACCCCAAATCTAAACCTAACCCCAAATCTAAACCTAACCCCAACCCCTAACTCCAAATCTAAACCTAACCCCAAATCTAAACCTAACCCCAACCCCTAACCCCAAATCTAAACCTAACCCCAAATCTAAACCTAACCCCAAACCCTAACTCCAAATCTAAACCTAACCCCAAATCTAAACCTATCCCCAACACCTAACCCCAAATCTAAAACTAACCCCAAATCTAAACCTAACCCCAACCCCTAACCCCAAATCTAAACCTAACCCCAAATCTAAACCTAAACCCAATCCCTAACCCCAAATCTAAACCTAAACAAAATCTAAACCTAACCCCAACCCCTAACCCCAAATCTAAACCCAAACCCAACCCCTAACCTAAAATCTAAACCTAACCCCAACCCCTAACCCCAAATCTAAACCTAACAACAAATCTAAACCTAACCACAACCCTTAACCCGAAATCTAAACCTAACCCCAAATCTAAACCTAACCCCAAATCTAAACCCCAAATCTAAACCTAACCCCAACCCCTAACCCCAAATCTAAACCTAACCCCAAATCTAAACCTAACCCCACCCCCTAACCCCAAATCTAAACCTAACCCCAAATCTAAACCTAACCTCAATCCCTAACTCCAATTCTAAACCTAACCCCAAATCTAAACCTAAAATCTAAACCTAACCCCAAATCTAAACCTAACCCCAACCCCTAACCCCAAATCTAAACCTAACCCCAAATCTAAACCTAAACCCAATCCCTAACCCCAAATCTAAACCTAAACAAAATCTAAACCTAACCCCAACCCCTAACCCCAAATCTAAACCTAACCCCAAATCTAAACCTAAACCCAATCCCTAACCCCAAATCTAAACCTAAACAAAATCTAAACCTAACCTCAACCCCTAACGCCAAATCTAAACCTAACCCCAGATCTAAACCTAACCCCAACCCCAAACCCCAATTCTAAATATAACACCAAATCTAAACCTAAAATCTAAACCTAACCCCAAATCTAAACCTAAAATCTAAACCTAACCCCAAATCTAAACCTAACCCCAAATCTAAACCTAAAATCTAAACCTAATCCCAAATCTAAACCTAAAATCTAAACCTAACCCCAAATCTAAACCTAAAATCTAAACCTAACCCCAAATCTAAACCTAACCCCAAATCTAAACCTAAAATCTAAACCTAATCCCAAATCTAAACCTAAAATCTAAACATAAACCCCAAATCGAAACCTAAAATCTAAACCTAACCCCAAATATAAACCTAACACCAAATCTAAACCTAAAATCTAAACCTAACCCCAAATCTAAACCTAAAATCTAAACCTAACCCCAAATCTAAACGTAAAATCTAAACCTAACCCCAAATCTAAACCTAAAATCTAAACCTAACCCCAAATCTAAACCTAAAATCTAAACCTAACCCCAAATCTAAACCTAACTCCAAATCTAAACCTAAAATCTAAACCTAACCCCAAATCTAAACCTAACCCCAACCCCTAACCCCAAATCTAAACCTAACCCCAAATCTAAACCTAACCCCAACCCCTAACTCCAAATCTAAACCTAACCCCATATCTAAACCTAACCCCAAATCTAAAACCTAAAATCTAAACCTAACCCCAAATCTAAACCTAACCCCAAATCTAAACCCAACCCCTAACCCCAAATCTAAACCTAACCCCAAATCTAAACCTAAAATCTAAACCTAACCCCAAATCTAAACCTAACCCCAAATCTAAACCTAACCCCGACCCCTAACCCCAAATCTAAACCTAACCCAAAATCTAAAGCTAACCCCAACCCCTAACCCCAAATCTAAACCTAACCCCAAATCTAAATCTAACCACAACCCTTAACCCCAAATCTAAACCTAACCCCAAATCTAAACCCCAAATCTAAACCTAACCCCAACCCCTAACCCCAAATCTAAACCTAACCCCAAATCTAAACCTAACCCCAACCCCTAACCCCAAATCTAAACCTAACCCCAAATCTAAACCTAACCCCAAATCTAAAACCTAAAATCTAAACCTAACCCCAAATCTAAACCTTACCCCAACACCTAACCCTAATCTAAACCTAACCCCAAAGCTAAACCTAACCCCAATCCCTAACCCCAAATCTAAACCTAAACAAAATCTAAACCTAACCCCAACCTCTAACCCCAAATCTAAACCCAAACCCAACCCCTAATTTAAAATCTAAACCTAACCTCAACCCCTAACCCCAAATCGAAACCTAACCCCAGATCTAAACCTAACCCCAACCCCAAACCCCAATTCTAAATCTAACACCAAATCTAAACCTAAAATCTAAACCTAACCCCAAATCTAAACCTAAAATCTAAATCTAACCCCAAATCTAAACCTAACCCCAAATCTAAACCTAAAATCTAAACCTAACCCCAAATCTAAACCTAAAATCTAAACCTAACCCCAAATCTAAACCTAACCCCAAATCTAAACCTAAAATCTAAACCTAACCCCAAATGTAAACCTAAAATCTAAACCTAACCCCAAATCTAAACCTAAAATCTAAACCTAACCCCAAATCTAAACCTAAAATCTAAACCTAACCCCAAATCTAAACCTAAACTCTAAACCTAACCCCAAATCTAAACCTAAAATCTAAACCTAACCCCAAATCTAAACCTAACCCCAAATCTAAACCTAAAATCTAAACCTAACCCCAAATCTAAACCTAACCCCAACCCCTATCCCCAAATCTAAACCTAACCCCAAATCTAAACCTAACCCCAATCCCTAACCCCAAATCTAAACCTAAACAATATCTAAACCTAACCCCAACCCCTAACCCCAAATCTAAACCCAAACCCAACCCCTAACCTAAAATCTAAACCTAACCTCAACCCCTAACCCCAAATCTAAACCTAACCCCAGATCTAAACCTAACCCCAACCCCAAACCCCAATTCTAAATCTAACACCAAATCTAAAATAAAATCTAAACCTAACCCCAAATCTAAACCTAAAATCTAAACCTAACCCCAAATCTAAACCTAACCCCAAATCTAAACCTAAAATCTAAACCTAACCCCATATCTAAACCTAAAATCTAAACCTAACCCCAAATCTAAACCTAAAATCTAAACCTAACCCCAAATCTAAACCTAACCCCAAATCTAAACCTAAAATCTAAACCTAACCCCAAATCTAAACCTAAAATCTAAACCTAACCCCAAATCTAAACCTAAAATCTAAACCTAACCCCAAATCTAAACCTAACCCCAAATCTAAACCTAAAATCTAAACCTAACCCCAAATCTAAACCTAAAATCTAAACCTAACCCCAAATCTAAACCTAAAATCTTAACCTAACCCCAAATATAAACCTAACACCAAATCTAAACCTAAAATCTAAACCTAACCCCAAATCTAAACCTAACCCCAAATCTAAACCTAAAATCTAAACCTAACCCCAAATCTAAACCTAACCCCAACCCCTAACCCCAAATCTAAACCTAACCCCAAATCTAAACCTAACCCCAACCCCTAACTCCAAATCTAAACCTAACCCCAAATCTAAACCCAACCCCTAACCCCAAATCTAAACCTAACCCCAAATCTAAACCTAACCCCAACCCCTAACTCCAAATCTAAACCTAACCCCAAATCTAAACCTAACCCCAACCCCTAACCCCAAATCTAAACCTAACCCCAAATCTAAACCTAACCCCAAACCCTAACTCCAAATCTAAACCTAACCCCAAATCTAAACCTAACCCCAACACCTAACCCCAAATCTAAAACTAACCCCAAATCTAAACCTAACCCGACCCCTAACCCCAAATCTAAACCTAACACAAAATCTAAAGCTAACCCCAACCCCTAACCCCAAATCTAAACCTAACCCCAAATCTAAACCTAACCACAACCCTTAACCCCAAATCTAAACCTAACCCCAAATCTAAACCCCAAATCTAAACCTACCCCCAACCCCTAACCCCAAATCTAAACCTAACCCCAAATCTAAACCCCAAATTTAAAACTAACCCCAAATCTAAACCTAACCCCAAATCTAAACCTAACCCCAACCCCTAAACCCAAATCTAAACCTAACCCAGACCCCTAACCCCAAATCCAAACCTAACCCCAAATCTAAACCTAACCCCAATTCCTAACCCCAACCCCTAACCCAAAATCTAAACCTAACCCCAACCCCTAACCACAACCCCTAACCCCAAATCTAAACCTAACCCCAAATCGAAACCTAACTCCAAACCCTAACCCCAAATCTAAACCTAACCCCAAATCTAAACCTAACCCCAACCTCTAACCCCAAATCTAAACCTAACCCCAAATCTAAACCTAACCCCAAACCCTAACCCCAAATCTAAACCTAACCCCAGATCTAAACCTAACCCCAAACCCAAACCCAACCCGTAACGCCAACCCGTAACCCCAAATCTAAACCTAACCCCAGCCCCTAACCCCAAATCTAAACCTAACCCCAAATCTAAACCTAACCCCAACCCCTAAACCCAAATCTAAACCTAACCCCAAATATAAACCTAACCCCAAATCTAAACCTAAAATCTAAATCTAACCCCAAATCTAAACCTAAAATCTAAACCTAACCCCAAATCTAAACCTAACCCCAAAGCTAAACCTAACCCCAATCCCTAACCCCAAATCTAAACCTAAACAAAATCTAAACCTAACCCCAACCCCTAACCCCAAATCTAAACCCAAACCCAACCCCTAATTTAAAATCTAAACCTAACCTCAACCCCTAACCCCAAATCGAAACCTAACCCCAGATCTAAACCTAACCCCAACCCCAAACCCCAATTCTAAATCTAACACCAAATCTAAACCTAAAATCTAAACCTAACCCCAAATCTAAACCTAAAATCTAAACCTAACCCCAAAGCTAAACCTAACCCCAAATCTAAACCTAAAATCTAAACCTAACCCCAAATCTAAACCTAAAATCTAAACCTAACCCCAAATCTAAACCTAAACCCAAATCTAAACCTAAAATCTAAACCTAACCCCAAATCTAAACCTAAAATCTAAACCTAACCCCAAATCTAAACCTAAACTCTAAACCTAACCCCAAATCTAAACCTAACCCCAAATCTAAACCTAAAATCTAAACCTAACCCCAAATCTAAACCTAACCCCAAATCTAAACCTAAAATCTAAACCTAACCCCAAATCTAAACCTAACCCCAAATCTAAACCTAAAATCTAAACCTAACCCCAAATCTAAACCTAAAATCTAAACCTAACCCCAAATCTAAACCTAACCCCAAATCTAAACCTAAAATCTAAACCTAACCCCAAATCTAAACCTAAAATCTAAACCTAACCCCAAATCTAAACCTAAAATCTAAACCTGACCCCAAATCTAAACCTAAAATCTAAACCTGACCCCAAATCTAAACCTAACCCCAAATCTAAACCTAAAATCTAAACCTAACCTCAAATCTAAACCTAACCCCAAATCTAAACCTAAAATCTAAACCTAACCCCAAATCTAAACCTAAAATCTAAACCTAACCCCAAATCTAAACCTAAAATCTAAACCTGACCCCAAATCTAAACCTAAAATCTAAACCTGACCCCAAATCTAAACCTAACCCCAAATCTAAACCTAAAATCTAAACCTAACCCCAAATCTAAACCTAACCCCAAATCTAAACCTAAAATCTAAACCTAACCCCAAATATAAACCTAAAATCTAAACCTAACCCCAAATCTAAACCTAACCCCAAATCTAAACCTAAAATCTAAACCTAATCCCAAATCTAAACCTAAAATCTAAACATAACCCCAAATCTAAACCTAAAATCTTAACCTAACCCCAAATATAAACCTAACACCAAATCTAAACCTAAAATCTAAACCTAACCCCAAATATAAACCTAACCCCAAATCTAAACCTAAAATCTAAACCTAACCCCAAATCTAAACCTAAAATCTAAACCTAACCCCAAATCTAAACCTAAAATCTAAACCTAACCCCAAATCTAAACCTAACCCCAAATCTAAACCTAAAATCTAAAACTAACCACAAATCTAAACCTAAAATCTAAACCTAACCCCAAATCTAAACCTAACCCCAAATCTAAACCTAAAATCTAAACCTAACCCCAAATCTAAACCTAACCCCAAGCCCTAACCCCAAATCTAAACCTAACCCCAAATCTAAAGCTAACCCCAACCCCTAACCCCAAATCTAAACCTAACCCCAAATCTAAACCTAACCACAACCCTTAACCCCAAATCTAAACCTAACCCCAAATCTAAACCCCAAATCTAAACCTAACCCCAACCCCTAACCCCAAATCTAAACCTAACCCCAAATCTAAACCTAACCCCAACCCCTAACCCCAAATCTAAACCTAACCCCAAATCTAAACCTAACCCCAAATCTAAAACCTAAAATCTAAACCTAACCCCAAATCTAAACCTTACCCCAACACCTAACCCCAAATCTAAACCTAACCCCAAAGCTAAACCTAACCCCAATCCCTAACCCCAAATCTAAACCTAAACAAAATCTAAACCTAACCCCAACCCCTAACCCCAAATCTAAACCCAAACCCAACCCCTAATTTAAAATCTAAACCTAACCTCAACCCCTAACCCCAAATCGAAACCTAACCCCAGATCTAAACCTAACCCCAACCCCAAACCCCAATTCTAAATCTAACACCAAATCTAAACCTAAAATCTAAACCTAACCCCAAATCTAAACCTAAAATCTAAACCTAACCCCAAAGCTAAACCTAACCCCAAATCTAAACCTAAAATCTAAACCTAACCCCAAATCTAAACCTAAAATCTAAACCTAACCCCAAATCTAAACCTAACCCCAAATCTAAACCTAAAATCTAAACCTAACCCCAAATCTAAACCTAAAATCTAAACCTAACCCCAAATCTAAACCTAAAATCTAAACCTAACCCCAAATCTAAACCTAAAATCTAAACCTAACCCCAAATCTAAACCTAAACTCTAAACCTAACCCCAAATCTAAACCTAACCCCAAATCTAAACCTAAAATCTAAACCTAACCCCAAATCTAAACCTAACCCCAAATCTAAACCTAAAATCTAAAACTAACCACAAATCTAAACCTAACCCCAACCCCTAACCCCAAATCTAAACCTAACCCCAAATCTAAACCTAAACCCAATCCCTAACCCCAAATCTAAACCTAAACAAAATCTAAACCTAACCCCAACCCCTAACCCCAAATCTAAACCCAAACCCAACCCCTAACCTAAAATCTAAACCTAACCCCAACCCCTAACCCCAAATCTAAACCCAAACCCAACCCCTAATTTAAAATCTAAACCTAACCTCAACCCCTAACCCCAAATCGAAACCTAACCCCAGATCTAAACCTAACCCCAACCCCAAACCCCAATTCTAAATCTAACACCAAATCTAAACCTAAAATCTAAACCTAACCCCAAATCTAAACCTAAAATCTAAACCTAACCCCAAATCTAAACCTAACCCCAAATCTAAACCTAAAATCTAAACCTAACCCCAAATCTAAACCTAAAATCTAAACCTAACCCCAAATCTAAACCTAAAATCTAAACCTAACCCCAAATCTAAACCTAACCCCAAATCTAAACCTAAAATCTAAACCTAACCCCAAATCTAAACCTAAAATCTAAACCTAACCCCAAATCTAAACCTAAAATCTAAACCTAACCCCAAATATAAACCTAAAATCTAAACCTAACCCCAAATCTAAACCTAACCCCAAATCTAAACCTAAAATCTAAACCTAATCCCAAATCTAAACCTAAAATCTAAACATAACCCCAAATCTAAACCTAAAATCTTTACCTAACCCCAAATATAAACCTAACACCAAATCTAAACCTAAAATCTAAACCTAACCCCAAATCTAAACCTAACCCCAAATCTAAACCTAAAATCTAAACCTAACCCCAAATCTAAACCTAAAACCTAAACCTAACCCCAAATCTAAACCTAAAATCTAAACCTAACCCCAAATCTAAACCTAAAATCTAAACCTAACCCCAAATCTAAACCTAACCCCAAATCTAAACCTAAAATCTAAACCTAACCCCAAATCTAAACCTAACCCCAACCCCTAACCCCAAATCTAAACCTAACCCCAAATCTAAACCTAACCCCAACCCCTAACTCCAAATCTAAACCTAACCCCAAATCTAAACCCAACCCCTAACCCCAAATCTAAACCTAACCCCAAATCTAAACCTAACCCCAAACCCTAACTCCAAATCTAAACCTAACCCCAAATCTAAACCTAACCCCAACACCTAACCCCAAATCTAAAACTAACCCCAAATCTAAACCTAACCCCGACCCCTAACCCCAAATCTAAACCTAACCCAAAATCTAAAGCTAACCCCAACCCCTAACCCCAAATCTAAACCTAACCCAAAATCTAAACCTAACCACAACCCTTAACCCCAAATCTAAACCTAACCCCAAATCTAAACCTAAAATCTAAACCTAACCCCAAATCTAATCCTAACCGCAAATCTAAACCTAAAATCTAAACCTAACCCCAAATCTAAACCTAACCTCAACCCCTAACTCCAAATCTAAACCTAACCCCAAATCTAAACCTAAACCCAATCCCTAACCCCAAATCTAAACCTAAACAAAATCTAAACCTAACCCCAACCCCTAACCCCAAATCTAAACCTAACCCCAAATCTAAACCTAAACCCAATCCCTAACCCCAAATCTAAACCTAAACAAAATCTAAACCTAACCCCAACCCCTAACCCCAAATCTAAACCCAAACCCAAGCCCTAACCTAAAATCTAAACCTAACCCCAACCCCTAACCCCAAATCTAAACCTAACCACAAATCTAAACCTAACCACAACCCTTAACCCCAAATCTAAACCTAACCCCAAATCTAAACCTAACCCCAAATCTAAACCCCAAATCTAAACCTAACCCCAACCCCTAACCCCAAATCTAATCCTAACCCCAAATCTAAACCTAACCCCACCCCCTAACCCCAAATCTAAACCTAACCCCAAATCTAAACCTAACCTCAATCCCTAACTCCAATTCTAAACCTAACCCCAAATCTAAACCTAAAATCTAAACCTAACCCCAAATCTAAACCTAACCCCAACCCCTAACCCCAAATCTAAACCTAACCCCAAATCTAAACCTAAACCCAATCCCTAACCCCAAATCTAAACCTAAACAAAATCTAAACCTAACCCCAACCCCTAACCCCAAATCTAAACCTAACCCCAAATCTAAACCTAAACCCAATCCCTAACCCCAAATCTAAACCTAAACAAAATCTAAACCTAACCTCAACCCCTAACGCCAAATCTAAACCTAACCCCAGATCTAAACCTAACCCCAACCCCAAACCCCAATTCTAAATATAACACCAAATCTAAACCTAAAATCTAAACCTAACCCCAAATCTAAACCTAAAATCTAAACCTAACCCCAAATCTAAACCTAAAATCTAAACCTAATCCCAAATCTAAACCTAAAATCTAAACCTAACCCCAAATCTAAACCTAAAATCTAAACCTAACCCCAAATCTAAACCTAACCCCAAATCTAAACCTAAAATCTAAACCTAATCCCAAATCTAAACCTAAAATCTAAACATAACCCCAAATCTAAACCTAAAATCTAAACCTAACCCCAAATATAAACCTAACACCAAATCTAAACCTAAAATCTAAACCTAACCCCAAATCTAAACCCCAAATCTAAACCTAACCCCAAATCTAAACGTAAAATCTAAACCTAACCCCAAATCTAAACCTAAAATCTAAACCTAACCCCAAATCTAAACCTAAAATCTAAACCTAACCCCAAATCTAAACCTAACCCCAAATCTAAACCTAAAATCTAAACCTAACCCCAAATCTAAACCTAACCCCAACCCCTAACCCCAAATCTAAACCTAACCCCAAATCTAAACCTAACCCCAACCCCTAACTCCAAATCTAAACCTAACCCCAAATCTAAACCCAACCCCTAACCCCAAATCTAAACCTAACCCCAAATCTAAACCTAAAATCTAAACCTAACCCCAAATCTAAACCTAACCCCAAATCTAAACCTAACCCCGACCCCTAACCCCAAATCTAAACCTAACCCAAAATCTAAAGCTAACCCCAACCCCTAACCCCAAATCTAAACCTAACCCCAAATCTAAACCTAACCACAACCCTTAACCCCAAATCTAAACCTAACCCCAAATCTAAACCCCAAATCTAAACCTAACCCCAACCCCTAACCCCAAATCTAAACCTAACCCCAAATCTAAACCTAACCCCAACCCCTAACCCCAAATCTAAACCTAACCCCAAATCTAAACCTAACCCCAAATCTAAAACCTAAAATCTAAACCTAACCCCAAATCTAAACCTTACCCCAACACCTAACCCTAATCTAAACCTAACCCCAAAGCTAAACCTAACCCCAATCCCTAACCCCAAATCTAAACCTAAACAAAATCTAAACCTAACCCCAACCTCTAACCCCAAATCTAAACCCAAACCCAACCCCTAATTTAAAATCTAAACCTAACCTCAACCCCTAACCCCAAATCGAAACCTAACCCCAGATCTAAACCTAACCCCAACCCCAAACCCCAATTCTAAATCTAACACCAAATCTAAACCTAAAATCTAAACCTAACCCCAAATCTAAACCTAAAATCTAAATCTAACCCCAAATCTAAACCTAACCCCAAATCTAAACCTAAAATCTAAACCTAACCCCAAATCTAAACCTAAAATCTAAACCTAACCCCAAATCTAAACCTAACCCCAAATCTAAACCTAAAATCTAAACCTGACCCCAAATCTAAACCTAAAATCTAAACCTAACCCCAAATCTAAACCTAAAATCTAAACCTAACCCCAAATCTAAACCTAAACTCTAAACCTAACCCCAAATCTAAACCTAACCCCAAATCTAAACCTAAAATCTAAACCTAACCCCAAATCTAAACCTAACCCCAAATCTAAACCTAAAATCTAAACCTAACCCCAAATCTAAACCTAACCCCAACCCCTATCCCCAAATCTAAAACTAACCCCAAATCTAAACCTAACCCCAATCCCTAACCCCAAATCTAAACCTAAACAATATCTAAACCTAACCCCAACCCCTAACCCCAAATCTAAACCCAAACCCAACCCCTAACCTAAAATCTAAACCTAACCTCAACCCCTAACCCCAAATCTAAACCTAACCCCAGATCTAAACCTAACCCCAACCCCAAACCCCAATTCTAAATCTAACACCAAATCTAAAATAAAATCTAAACCTAACCCCAAATCTAAACCTAAAATCTAAACCTAACCCCAAATCTAAACCTAACCCCAAATCTAAACCTAAAATCTAAACCTAACCCCAAATCTAAACCTAAAATCTAAACCTAACCCCAAATCTAAACCTAAAATCTAAACCTAACCCCAAATCTAAACCTAACCCCAAATCTAAACCTTAAATCTAAACCTAACCCCAAATCTAAACCTAAAATCTAAACCTAACCCCAAATCTAAACCTAAAATCTAAACCTAACCCCAAATCTAAACCTAAAATCTAAACCTAACCCCAAATCTAAACCTAACCCCAAATCTAAACCTAAAATCTAAACCTAATCCCAAATCTAAACCTAAAATCTAAACATAACCCCAAATCTAAACCTAAAATCTTAACCTAACCCCAAATATAAACCTAACACCAAATCTAAACCTAAAATCTAAACCTAACCCCAAATCTAAACCTAACCCCAAATCTAAACCTAAAATCTAAACCTAACCCCAAATCTAAACCTAAAATCTAAACGTAACCCCAAATCTAAACCTAACCCCAAATCTAAACCTAAAATCTAAACCTAACCCCAAATCTAAACCTAACCCCAACCCCTAACCCCAAATCTAAACCTAACCCCAAATCTAAACCTAACCCCAACCCCTAACTCCAAATCTAAACCTAACCCCAAATCTAAACCCAACCCCTAACCCCAAATCTAAACCTAACCCCAAATCTAAACCTAACCCCAACCCCTAACTCCAAATCTAAACCTAACCCCAAATCTAAACCTAACACCAACCCCTAACCCCAAATCTAAACCTAACCCCAAATCTAAACCTAACCCCAAACCCTAACTCCAAATCTAAACCTAACCCCAAATCTAAACCTAACCCCAACACCTAACCCCAAATCTAAAACTAACCCCAAATCTAAACCTAACCCGACCCCTAACCCCAAATCTAAACCTAACCCAAAATCTAAAGCTAACCCCAACCCCTAACCCCAAATCTAAACCTAACCCAAAATCTAAACCTAACCACAACCCTTAACCCCAAATCTAAACCTAACCCCAAATCTAAACCCCAAATCTAAACCTACCCCCAACCCCTAACCCCAAATCTAAACCTAACCCCAAATCTAAACCCCAAATTTAAAACTAACCCCAAATCTAAACCTAACCCCAAATCTAAACCTAACCCCAACCCCTAAACCCAAATCTAAACCTAACCCAGACCCCTAACCCCAAATCCAAACCTAACCCCAAATCTAAACCAAACCCCAACTCCTAACCCCAACCCCTAACCCCAAATCTAAACCTAACCCCAATTCCTAACCCCAACCCCTAACCCAAAATCTAAACCTAACCCCAACCCCTAACCACAACCCCTAACCCCAAATCTAAACCTAACCCCAAATCGAAACCTAACTCCAAACCCTAACCCCAAATCTAAACCTAACCCCAAATCTAAACCTAACCCCAACCTCTAACCCCAAATCTAAACCTAACCCCAAATCTAAACCTAACCCCAAACCCTAACCCCAAATCTAAACCTAACCCCAGATCTAAACCTAACCCCAAACCCAAACCCAACCCGTAACGCCAACCCGTAACCCCAAATCTAAACCTAACCCCAACCCCTAACCCCAAATCTAAACCTAATCCCAAATCTAAACCTAACCCCAACCCCTAAACCCAAATCTAAACCTAACCCCAAATCTAAACCTAACCCCAAATCTAAACCTAAAATCTAAATCTAACCCCAAATCTAAACCTAAAATCTAAACCTAACCCCAAATCTAAACCTAACCCCAAAGCTAAACCTAACCCCAATCCCTAACCCCAAATCTAAACCTAAACAAAATCTAAACCTAACCCCAACCCCTAACCCCAAATCTAAACCCAAACCCAACCCCTAATTTAAAATCTAAACCTAACCTCAACCCCTAACCCCAAATCGAAACCTAACCCCAGATCTAAACCTAACCCCAACCCCAAACCCCAATTCTAAATCTAACACCAAATCTAAACGTAAAATCTAAACCTAACCCCAAATCTAAACCTAAAATCTAAACCTAACCCCAAAGCTAAACCTAACCCCAAATCTAAACCTAAAATCTAAACCTAACCCCAAATCTAAACCTAAAATCTAAACCTAACCCCAAATCTAAACCTAAACCCAAATCTAAACCTAAAATCTAAACCTAACCCCAAATCTAAACCTAAAATCTAAACCTAACCCCAAATCTAAACCTAAACTCTAAACCTAACCCCAAATCTAAACCTAACCCCAAATCTAAACCTAAAATCTAAACCTAACCCCAAATCTAAACCTAACCCCAAATCTAAACCTAAAATCTAAACCTAACCCCAAATCTAAACCTAACCCCAAATCTAAACCTAAAATCTAAACCTAACCCCAAATCTAAACCTAAAATCTAAACCTAACCCCAAATCTAAACCTAACCCCAAATCTAAACCTAAAATCTAAACCTAACCCCAAATCTAAACCTAAAATCTAAACCTAACCCCAAATCTAAACCTAAAATCTAAACCTGACCCCAAATCTAAACCTAAAATCTAAACCTGACCCCAAATCTAAACCTAACCCCAAATCTAAACCTAAAATCTAAACCTAACCCCAAATCTAAACCTAACCCCAAATCTAAACCTAAAATCTAAACCTAACCCCAAATCTAAACCTAAAATCTAAACCTAACCCCAAATCTAAACCTAAAATCTAAACCTGACCCCAAATCTAAACCTAAAATCTAAACCTGACCCCAAATCTAAACCTAACCCCAAATCTAAACCTAAAATCTAAACCTAACCCCAAATCTAAACCTAACCCCAAATCTAAACCTAAAATCTAAACCTAACCCCATATCTAAACCTAAAATCTAAACCTAACCCCAAATCTAAACCTAACCCCAAATCTAAACCTAAAATCTAAACCTAACCCCAAATCTTAACCTAAAATCTAAACCTAACAACAAATCTAAACCTAAAATCTAAACCTAACCCCAAATCTAAACCTAACCCCAAATCTAAAGCTAAAATCTAAACCTAACCCCAAATATAAACCTAACCCCAAATCTAAACCTAAAATCTAAACCTAACCCCAAATCTAAACCTAAAAACTAAACCTAACCCCAAATCTAAACCTAACCCCAAATCTAAACCTAAAATCTAAACCTAACCCCAAATCTAAACCTAACCCCAAATCTAAACCTAAAATCTAAACCTAACCCCAAATCTAAACCTAAAATCTAAACCTAACCCCAAATCTAAACCTAACCCCAAATCTAAACCTAAAATCTAAACCTAACCCCAAATCTAAACCTAATATCTAAACCTAACCCCAAATCTAAACCTAAAATCTAAACCTAACCCCAAATCTAAACCTAACCCCAAATCTAAACCTAAAATCTAAACCTAACCCCAAATCTAAACCTAACCCCAAATCTAAACCTAAAATCTAAACCTAACCCCAAATCTAAACCTAAAATCTAAACCTAACCCCAAATCTAAACCTAAAATCTAAACCTAACCCCAAATCTAAACCTAACCCCAAATCTAAACCTAAAATCTAAACCTAACCCCAAATCTAAACCTAAAATCTAAACCTAACCCCAAATCTAAACCTAAAATCTAAACCTGACCCCAAATCTAAACCTAAAATCTAAACCTGACCCCAAATCTAAACCTAACCCCAAATCTAAACCTAAAATCTAAACCTAACCCCAAATCTAAACCTAACCCCAAACCCTAACTCCAAATCTAAACCTAACCCCAAATCTAAACCTAACCCCAAATCTAAAACTAAAATCTAAACCTAACCCCATATCTAAACCTAAAATCTAAACCTAACCCCAAATCTAAACCTAAAATCTAAACCTAACCCCAAATCTAAACCTAACCCCAAATCTAAACCTTAAATCTAAACCTAACCCCAAATCTAAACCTAAAATCTAAACCTAACCCCAAATATAAACCTAAAATCTAAACCTAACCCCAAATCTAAACCTAACCCCAAATCTAAACCTAAAATCTAAACCTAATCCCAAATCTAAACCTAAAATCTAAACCTAACCCCAAATCTAAACCTAAAATCTTAACCTAACCCCAAATATAAACCTAACACCAAATCTAAACCTAAAATCTAAACCTAACCCCAAATCTAAACCTAACCCCAAATCTAAACCTAAAATCTAAACCTAACCCCAAATCTAAACCTAAAATCTAAACCTAACCCCAAATCTAAACCTAACCCCAAATCTAAACCTAAAATCTAAACCTAACCCCAAATCTAAACCTAACCCCAACCCCTAACCCCAAATCTAAACCTAACCCCAAATCTAAACCTAACCCCAACCCCTAACTCCAAATCTAAACCTAACCCCAAATCTAAACCCAACCCCTAACCCCAAATCTAAACCTAACCCCAAATCTAAACCTAACCCCAACCCCTAACTCCAAATCTAAACCTAACCCCAAATCTAAACCTAACCCCAACCCCTAACCCCAAATCTAAACCTAACCCCAAATCTAAACCTAACCCCAAACCCTAACTCCAAATCTAAACCTAACCCCAAATCTAAACCTAACCCCAACACCTAACCCCAAATCTAAAACTAACCCCAAATCTAAACCTAACCCGACCCCTAACCCCAAATCTAAACCTAACCCAAAATCTAAAACTAACCCCAACCCCTAACCCCAAATCTAAACCTAACCCCAAATCTAAACCTAACCAAAACCCTTAACCCCAAATCTAAACCTAACCCCAAATCTAAACCCCAAATCTAAACCTACCCCCAACCCCTAACCCCAAATCTAAACCTAACCCCAAATCGAAACCCCAAATTTAAAACTAACCCCAAATCTAAACCTAACCCCAAATCTAAACCTAACCCCAACCCCTAAACCCAAATCTAAACCTAACCCAGACCCCTAACCCCAAATCCAAACCTAACCCCAAATCTAAACCAAACCCCAACTCCTAACCCCAACCCCTAACCCCAAATCTAAACCTAACCCCAATTCCTAACCCCAACCCCTAACCCAAAATCTAAACCTAACCCCAACCCCTAACCACAACCCCTAACCCCAAATCTAAACCTAACCCCAAATCTAAACCTAACTCCAAACCCTAAACCCAAATCTAAACCTAACCCCAAATCTAAACCTAACCCCAACCTCTAACCCCAAATCTAAACCTAACCCCAAATCTAAACCTAACCCCAAACCCTAACCCCAAAGCTAAACCTAACCCCAGATCTAAACCTAACCCCAAACCCAAACCCAACCCGTAACGCCAACCCGTAACCCCAAATCTAAACCTAACCCCAACCCCTAACCCCAAATCTAAACCTAACCCCAAATCTAAACCTAACCCCAACCCCTAAACCCAAATCTAAACCTAACCCCAAATCTAAACCTAACCCCAACCCCTAACCCCAAATCTAAACCTAACCCCAAATCTAAACCTAACCTCAATCCCTAACTCCAATTCTAAACCTAACCCCAAATCTAAACCTAACCCCCAACCCCTAATCCAAAATATAAACCTAACCCCAAATCTAAACCTAACCCCAAATCTAAACCTAACCCCAAATCTAAACCTAAAATCTAAACCTAACCCCAAATCTAAACCTAAAATCTAAACCTAACCCCAAATCTAAACCTAACCCCAAAGGTAAACCTAACCCCAATCCCTAACCCCAAATCTAAACCTAAACAAAATCTAAACCTAACCCCAACCCCTAACCCCAAATCTAAACCCAAACCCAACCCCTAATTTAAAATCTAAACCTAACCTCAACCCCTAACCCCAAATCGAAACCTAACCCCAGATCTAAACCTAACCCCAACCCCAAACCCCAATTCTAAATCTAACACCAAATCTAAACCTAAAATCTAAACCTAACCCCAAATCTAAACCTAAAATCTAAACCTAACCCCAAAGCTAAACCTAAACCCAAATCTAAACCTAAAATCTAAACCTAACCCCAAATCTAAACCTAAAATCTAAACCTAACCCCAAATCTAAACCTAAACCCAAATCTAAACCTAAAATCTAAACCTAACCCCAAATCTAAACCTAAAATCTAAACCTAACCCCAAATCTAAACCTAAACTCAAAACCTAACCCCAAATCTAAACCTAACCCCAAATCTAAACCTAAAATCTAAACCGAACCCCAAATCTAAACCTAACCCCAAATCTAAACCTAAAATCTAAACCTAACCCCAAATCTAAACCTAACCCCAAATCTAAACCTAAAATCTAAACCTAACCCCAAATCTAAACCTAAAATCTAAACCTAACCCCAAATCTAAACCTAACCCCAAATCTAAACCTAAAATCTAAACCTAACCCCAAATCTAAACCTAAAATCTAAACCTAACCCCAAATCTAAACCTAAAATCTAAACCTGACCCCAAATCTAAACCTAAAATCTAAACCTGACCCCAAATCTAAACCTAACCCCAAATCTAAACCTAAAATCTAAACCTAACCCCAAATCTAAACCTAACCCCAAATCTAAACCTAAAATCTAAACCTAACCCCAAATCTAAACCTAAAATCTAAACCTAACCCCAAATCTAAACCTAAAATCTAAACCTGACCCCAAATCTAAACCTAAAATCTAAACCTGACCCCAAATCTAAACCTAACCCCAAATCTAAACCTAAAATCTAAACCTAACCCCAAATCTAAACCTAACCCCAAATCTAAACCTAAAATCTAAACCTAACCCCATATCTAAACCTAAAATCTAAACCTAACCTCGAATCTAAACCTAACCCCAAATCTAAACCTAAAATCTAAACCTAACCCCAAATCTTAACCTAAAATCTAAACCTAACCCCAAATCTAAACCTAAAATCTAAACCTAACCCCAAATCTAAACCTAACCCCAAATCTAAAGCTAAAATCTAAACCTAACCCCAAATATAAACCTAACCCCAAATCTAAACCTAAAATCTAAACCTAACCCCAAATCTAAACCTAAAAACTAAACCTAACCCCAAATCTAAACCTAACCCCAAATCTAAACCTAAAATCTAAACCTAACCCCAAATCTAAACCTAAAATCTAAACCTAACCCCAAATCTAAACCTAAAATCTAAACCTAACCCCAAATCTAAACCTAAAATCTAAACCTAACCCCAAATCTAAACCTAACCCCAAATCTAAACCTAAAATCTAAACCTAACCCCAAATCTAAACCTAAAATCTAAACCTAACCCCAAATCTAAACCTAAAATCTAAACCTAACCCCAAATCTAAACCTAACCCCAAATCTAAACCTAAAATCTAAACCTAACCCCAAATCTAAACCTAAAATCTAAACCTAACCCCAAATCTAAACCTAACCCCAAACCCTAACTCCAAATCTAAACCTAACCCCAAATCTAAACCTAACCCCAAATCTAAAACTAAAATCTAAACCTAACCCCATATCTAAACCTAAAATCTAAACCTAACCCCAAATCTAAACCTAAAATCTAAACCTAACCCCAAATCTAAACCTAACCCCAAATCTAAACCTTAAATCTAAACCTAACCCCAAATCTAAACCTAAAATCTAAACCTAACCCCAAATCTAAACCTAAAATCTAAACCTAACCCCAAATATAAACCTAAAATCTAAACCTAACCCCAAATCTAAACCTAACCCCAAATCTAAACCTAAAATCTAAACCTAATCCCAAATCTAAACCTAAAATCTAAACCTAACCCCAAATCTAAACCTAAAATCTTAACCTAACCCCAAATATAAACCTAACACCAAATCTAAACCTAAAATCTAAACCTAACCCCAAATCTAAACCTAACCCCAAATCTAAACCTAAAATCTAAACCTAACCCCAAATCTAAACCTAAAATCTAAACCTAACCCCAAATCTAAACCTAAAATCTAAACCTAACCCCAAATCTAAACCTAACCCCAAATCTAAACCTAAAATCTAAACCTAACCCCAAATCTAAACCTAACCCCAACCCCTAACCCCAAATCTAAACCTAACCCCAAATCTAAACCTAACCCCAACCCCTAACCCCAAATCTAAACCTAACCCCAAATCTAAACCCAACCCCTAACCCCAAATCTAAACCTAACCCCAAATCTAAAACTAACCCCAACCCCTAACTCCAAATCTAAACCTAACCCCAAATCTAAACCTAACCCCAACCCCTAACCCCAAATCTAAACCTAACCCCAAATCTAAACCTAACCCCAAACCCTAACTCCAAATCTAAACCTAACCCCAAATCTAAACCTAACCCCAACACCTAACCCCAAATCTAAAACTAACCCCAAATCTAAACCTAACCCGACCCCTAACCCCAAATCTAAACCTAACCCAAAATCTAAAACTAACCCCAATCCCTAACCCCAAATCTAAACCTAACCCCAAATCTAAACCTAACCCCAAATCTAAACCTAAAATCTAAACCTAACCCCAAATCTAAACCTAAAATCTAAACCTAACCCCAAATCTAAACCTAAAATCTAAACCTAAAAACTAAACCTAACCCCAAATCTAAACCTAAAATCTAAACCTAACCCCAAATCTAAACCTAATATCTAAACCTAACCCCAAATCTAAACCTAAAATCTAAACCTAACCCCAAATCTAAACCTAACCCCAAATCTAAACCTAAAATCTAAACCTAACCCCAAATCTAAACCTAACCCCAAATCTAAACCTAAAATCTAAACCTAACCCCAAATCTAAACCTAATATCTAAACCTAACCCCAAATCTAAACCTAAAATCTAAACCTAACCCCAAATCTAAACCTAACCCCAAATCTAAACCTAAAATCTAAACCTAACCCCAAATCTAAACCTAACCCCAAATCTAAACCTAAAATCTAAACCTAACCCCAAATCTAAACCTAAAATCTAAACCTAACCCCAAATCTAAACCTAAAATCTAAACCTGACCCCAAATCTAAACCTAAAATCTAAACCTGACCCCAAATCTAAACCTAACCCCAAATCTAAACCTAAAATCTAAACCTAACCCCAAATCTAAACCTAACCCCAAACCCTAACTCCAAATCTAAACCTAACCCCAAATCTAAACCTAACCCCAAATCTAAAACTAAAATCTAAACCTAACCCCATATCTAAACCTAAAATCTAAACCTAACCCCAAATCTAAACCTAAAATCTAAACCTAACCCCAAATCTAAACCTAACCCCAAATCTAAACCTAAAATCTAAACCTAACCCCAAATCTAAACCTAAAATCTAAACCTAACCCCAAATCTAAACCTAAAATCTAAACATAACCCCAAATCTAAACCTAAAATCTTAACCTAACCCCAAATATAAACCTAAACACCAAATCTAAACCTAAAATCTAAACCTAACCCCAAATCTAAACCTAACCCCAAATCTAAACCTAAAATCTAAGCCTAACCCCAAATCTAAACCTAAAATCTAAACCTAACCCCAAATCTAAACCTAAAATCTAAACCTAACCCCAAATCTAAACCTAACCCCAAATCTAAACCTAAAATCTAAACCTAACCCCAAATCTAAACCTAACCCCAACCCCTAACCCCAAATCTAAACCTAACCCCAAATCTAAACCTAACCCCAACCCCTAACTCCAAATCTAAACCTAACCCCAAATCTAAACCCAACCCCTAACCCCAAATCTAAACCTAACCCCAAATCTAAACCTAACCCCAACCCCTAACTCCAAATCTAAACCTAACCCCAAATCTAAACCTAACCCCAACCCCTAACCCCAAATCTAAACCTAACCCCAAATCTAAACCTAACCCCAAACCCTAACTCCAAATCTAAACCTAACCCCAAATCTAAACCTAACCCCAACACCTAACCCCAAATCTAAAACTAACCCCAAATCTAAACCTAACCCGACCCCTAACCCCAAATCTAAACCTAACCCAAAATCTAAAACTAACCCCAACCCCTAACCCCAAATCTAAACCTAACCCCAAATCTAAACCTAACCCCAAATCTAAACCTAAAATCTAAACCTAACCCCAAATCTAAACCCCAAATCTAAACCTACCCCCAACCCCTAACCCCAAATCTAAACCTAACCCCAAATCGAAACGCCAAATTTAAAACTAACCCCAAATCTAAACCTAACCCCAAATCTAAACCTAACCCCAACCCCTAACCCCAAATCTAAACCTAACCCAGACCCCTAACCCCAAATCCAAACCTAACCCCAAATCTAAACCAAACCCCAACTCCTAACCCCAACCCCTAACCCCAAATCTAAACCTAACCCCAATTCCTAACCCCAACCCCTAACCCAAAATCTAAACCTAACCCCAACCCCTAACCACAACCCCTAACCCCAAATCTAAACCTAACCCCAAATCTAAACCTAACTCCAAACCCTAAACCCAAATCTAAACCTAACCCCAAATCTAAACCTAACCCCAACCTCTAACCCCAAATCTAAACCTAACCCCAAATCTAAACCTAACCCCAAACCCTAACCCCAAAGCTAAACCTAACCCCAGATCTAAACCTAACCCCAAACCCAAACCCAACCCGTAACGCCAACCCGTAACCCCAAATCTAAACCTAACCCCAACCCCTAACCCCAAATCTAAACCTAACCCCAAATCTAAACCTAACCCCAACCCCTAAACCCAAATCTAAACCTAACCCCAAATCTAAACCTAACCCCAACCCCTAACCCCAAATCTAAACCTAACCCCAAATCTAAACCTAACCTCAATCCCTAACTCCAATTCTAAACCTAACCCCAAATCTAAACCTAACCCCCAACCCCTAATCCCAAATATAAACCTAACCCCAAATCTAAACCTAACCCCAACCCCTAACTCCAACCCCTAACCCCAAATCTAAACCTAACCCCAAATCTAAACCGAAAATCTAAACCTAACCCCAAATCTAAACCTAAAATCTAAACCTAACCCCAAATCTAAACCTAACCCCAAAGGTAAACCTAACCCCAATCCCTAACCCCAAATCTAAACCTAAACAAAATCTAAACCTAACCCCAACCCCTAACCCCAAATCTAAACCCAAACCCAACCCCTAATATAAAATCTAAACCTAACCTCAACCCCTAACCCCAAATCGAAACCTAACCCCAGATCTAAACCTAACCCCAACCCCAAACCCCAATTCTAAATCTAACACCAAATCTAAACCTAAAATCTAAACCTAACCCCAAATCTAAACCTAAAATCTAAACCTAACCCCAAAGCTAAACCTAACCCCAAATCTAAACCTAAAATCTAAACCTAACCCCAAATCTAAACCTAAAATCTAAACCTAACCCCAAATCTAAACCTAAACCCAAATCTAAACCTAAAATCTAAACCTAACCCCAAATCTAAACCTAAAATCTAAACCTAACCCCAAATCTAAACCTAAAATCTAAACCTAACCCCAAATCTAAACCTAAAATCTAAACCTGACCCCAAATCTAAACCTAAAATCTAAACCTGACCCCAAATCTAAACCTAACCCCAAATCTAAACCTAAAATCTAAACCTAACCCCAAATCTAAACCTAACCCCAAATCTAAACCTAAAATCTAAACCTAACCCCATATCTAAACCTAAAATCTAAACCTAACATCGAATCTAAACCTAACCCCAAATCTAAACCTAAAATCTAAACCTAACCCCAAATCTTAACCTAAAATCTAAACCTAACCCCAAATCTAAACCTAAAATCTAAACCTAACCCCAAATCTAAACCTAACCCCAAATCTAAAGCTAAAATCTAAACCTAACCCCAAATATAAACCTAACCCCAAATCTAAACCTAAAATCTAAACCTAACCCCAAATCTAAACCTAAAAACTAAACCTAACCCCAAATCTAAACCTAACCCCAAATCTAAACCTAAAATCTAAACCTAACCCCAAATCTAAACCTAACCCCAAATCGAAACCTAAAATCTAAACCTAACCCCAAATCTAAACCTAAAATCTAAACCTAACCCCAAATCTAATCCCCAAATCTAAACGTAACCCCAAATCTAAACCTAACCCCAAATCTAAACCTAAAATCTAAACCTAACCCCAAATCTAAACCTAATATCTAAACCTAACCCCAAATCTAAACCTAAAATCTAAACCTAACCCCAAATCTAAACCTAACCCCAAATCTAAACCTAAAATCTAAACCTAACCCCAAATCTAAACCTAACCCCAAATCTAAACCTAAAATCTAAACCTAACCCCAAATCTAAACCTAAAATCTAAACCTAACCCCAAATCTAAACCTAAAATCTAAACCTAACCCCAAATCTAAACCTAACCCCAAATCTAAACCTAAAATCTAAACCTAACCCCAAATCTAAACCTAAAATCTAAACCTGACCCCAAATCTAAACCTAAAATCTAAACCTGACCCCAAATCTAAACCTAACCCCAAATCTAAACCTAAAATCTAAACCTAACCCCAAATCTAAACCTAACCCCAAACCCTAACTCCAAATCTAAACCTAACCCCAAATCTAAACCTAACCCCAAATCTAAAACTAAAATCTAAACCTAACCCCATATCTAAACCTAAAATCTAAACCTAACCCCAAATCTAAACCTAAAATCTAAACCTAACCCCAAATCTAAACCTAACCCCAAATCTAAACCTTAAATCTAAACCTAACCCCAAATCTAAACCTAAAATCTAAACCTAACCCCAAATATAAACCTAAAATCTAAACCTAACCCCAAATCTAAACCTAACCCCAAATCTAAACCTAAAATCTAAACCTAATCCCAAATCTAAACCTAAAATCTAAACATAACCCCAAATCTAAACCTAAAATCTTAACCTAACCCCAAATATAAACCTAACACCAAATCTAAACCTAAAATCTAAACCTAACCCCAAATCTAAACCTAACCCCAAATCTAAACCTAAAATCTAAACCTAACCCCAAATCTAAACCTAAAATCTAAACCTAACCCCAAATCTAAACCTAAAATCTAAACCTAACCCCAAATCTAAACCTAACCCCAAATCTAAACCTAAAATCTAAACCTAACCCCAACCCCTAACCCCAAATCTAAACCTAACCCCAAATCTAAACCTAACCCCAACCCCTAACTCCAAATCTAAACCTAACCCCAAATCTAAACCCAACCCCTAACCCCAAATCTAAACCTAACCCCAAATCTAAACCTAACCCCACCCCTAACTCCAAATCTAAACCTAACCCCAAATCTAAACCTAACCCCAACCCCTAACCCCAAATCTAAACGTAACCCCAAATCTAAACCTAACCCCAAACCCTAACTCCAAATCTAAACCTAACCCCAAATCTAAACCTAACCCCAACACCTAACCCCAAATCTAAAACTAACCCCAAATCTAAACCTAACCCGACCCCTAACCCCAAATCTAAACCTAACCCAAAATCTAAAACTAACCCCAACCCCTAACCCCAAATCTAAACCTAACCCCAAATCTAAACCTAACCAAAACCCTTAACTCCAAATCTAAACCTAACCCCAAATCTAAACCCCAAATCTAAACCTACCCCCAACCCCTAACCCCAAATCTAAACCTAACCCCAAATCGAAACCCCAAATTTAAAACTAACCCCAAATCTAAACCTAACCCCAAATCTAAACCTAACCCCAACCCCTAAACCCAAATCTAAACCTAACCCAGACCCCTAACCCCAAATCCAAACCTAACCCCAAATCTAAACCAAACCCCAACTCCTAACCCCAACCCCTAACCCCAAATCTAAACCTAACCCCAATTCCTAACCCCAACCCCTAACCCAAAATCTAAACCTAACCCCAACCCCTAACCACAACCCCTAACCCCAAATCTAAACCTAACCCCAAATCTAAACCTAACTCCAAACCCTAAACCCAAATCTAAACCTAACCCCAAATCTAAACCTAACCCCAACCTCTAACCCCAAATCTAAACCTAACCCCAAATCTAAACCTAACCCCAAACCCTAACCCCAAAGCTAAACCTAACCCCAGATCTAAACCTAACCCCAAACCCAAACCCAACCCGTAACGCCAACCCGTAACCCCAAATCTAAACCTAACCCCAACCCCTAACCCCAAATCTAAACCTAACCCCAAATCTAAACCTAACCCCAACCCCTAAACCCAAATCTAAACCTAACCCCAAATCTAAACCTAACCCCAACCCCTAACGCAAATCTAAACCTAACCCCAAATCTAAACCTAACCTCAATCCCTAACTCCAATTCTAAACCTAACCCCAAATCTAAACCTAACCCCCAACCCCTAATCCCAAATATAAACCTAACCCCAAATCTAAACCTAACCCCAACCCCTAACTCCAACCCCTAACCCCAAATCTAAACCTAACCCCAAATCTAAACCTAACCCCAAATCTAAACCTAAAATCTAAACCTAACCCCAAATCTAAACCTGAAATCTAAACCTAACCCCAAATCTAAACCTAAACAAAATCTAAACCTAACCCCAACCCCTAACCCCAAATCTAAACCTAAACAAAATCTAAACCTAACCCCAACCCCTAACCCCAAATCTAAACCCAAACCCAACCCCTAATTTAAAATCTAAACCTAACCTCAACCCCTAACCCCAAATCGAAACCTAACCCCAGATCTAAACCTAACCCCAACCCCAAACCCCAATTCTAAATCTAACACCAAATCTAAACCTAAAATCTAAACCTAACCCCAAATCTAAACCTAAAATCTAAACCTAACCCCAAAGCTAAACCTAACCCCAAATCTAAACCTAAAATCTAAACCTAACCCCAAATCTAAACCTAAAATCTAAACCTAACCCCAAATCTAAACCTAAACCCAAATCTAAACCTAAAATCTAAACCTAACCCCAAATCTAAACCTAAAATCTAAACCTAACCCCAAATCTAAAAAAAAAATCTAAACCTAACCCCAAATCTAAACCTAAACTCTAAACCTAACCCCAAATCTAAACCTAACCCCAAATCTAAACCTAAAATCTAAACCTAACCCCAAATCTAAACCTAACCCCAAATCTAAACCTAAAATCTAAACCTAACCCCAAATATAAACCTAACCCCAAATCTAAACCTAAAATCTAAACCTAACCCCAAATCTAAACCTAAAATCTAAACCTAACCCCAAATCTAAACCTAACCCCAAATCTAAACCTAAAATCTAAACCTAACCCCAAATCTAAACCTAAAATCTAAACCTAACCCCAAATCTAAACCTAAAATCTAAACCTGACCCCAAATCTAAACCTAAAATCTAAACCTGACCCCAAATCTAAACCTAAAATCTAAACCTGACCCCAAATCTAAACCTAACCCCAAATCTAAACCTAAAATCTAAACCTAACCCCAAATCTAAACCTAATCCCAAATCTAAACCTAAAATCTAAACCTAACCCCAAATCTAAACCTAAAATCTAAACCTAACCCCAAATCTAAACCTAAAATCTAAACCTAACCCCAAATCTAAACCTAAAATCTAAACCTAACCCCATATCTAAACCTAAAATCTAAACCTAACCTCGAATCTAAACCTAACCCCAAATCTAAACCTAAAATCTAAACCTAACCCCAAATCTTAACCTAAAATCTAAACCTAACCCGAAATCTAAACCTAACCCCAAATCTAAACCTAAAATCTAAACCTAACCCCAAATCTAAACCTAACCCCAAATCTAAAGCTAAAATCTAAACCTAACCCCAAATCTAAACCTAAAATCTAAACCTAAAATCTAAACCTAACCCCAAATCTAAACCTAAAAACTAAACCTAACCCCAAATCTAAACCTAACCCCAAATCTAAACCTAAAATCTAAACCTAACCCCAAATCTAAACCTAAAATCTAAACCTAACCCCAAATCTAAACCTAACCCCAAATCTAAACCTAAAATCTAAACCTAACCCCAAATCTAAACCTAAAATCTAAACCTAACCCCAAATCTAAACCTAACCCCAAATCTAAACCTAAAATCTAAACCTAACCCCAAATCGAAACCTAATATCTAAACCTAACCCCAAATCTAAACCTAAAATCTAAACCTAACCCCAAATCTAAACCTAACCGCAAATCTAAACCTAAAATCTAAACCTAACCCCAAATCTAAACCTAACCCCAAATCTAAACCTAAAATCTAAACCTAACCCCAAATCTAAACCTAAAATCTAAACCTAACCCCAAATCTAAACCTAACCCCAAATCTAAACCTAAAATCTAAACCTAACCCCAAATCTAAACCTAAAATCTAAACCTAACCCCAAATCTAAACCTAAAATCTAAACCTGACCCCAAATCTAAACCTAAAATCTAAACCTGACCCCAAATCTAAACCTAACCCCAAATCTAAACCTAAAATCTAAACCTAACCCCAAATCTAAACCTAACCCCAAACCCTAACTCCAAATCTAAACCTAACCCAAAATCTAAACCTAACCCCAACCCCTAACCCCAAATCTAAAACTAACCCCGAATCTAAACCTAACCCCGACCCCTAACCCAAAATCTAAACCTAACCCCAAATCTAAAGCTAACCCCAACACCTAACCCCAAATCTAAAACTAACCCCAAATCTAAACCTAACCCCAACCCTTAACCCCAAATCTAAACCTAACCCCAGATCTAAACCTAACCCCAACCCTTAACCCCAAATCTAAACCTAACCCCAACCCCTAACCCCAAATCTAAACCTAACCCCAAATCTAAACCCCAAATCTAAAACTAACCCCAAATCTAAACCTAACCCCAAATCTAAACCTAACCCCAACCCCTAAACCCAAATCTAAACCTAACCACAACAACTAACCCCAAATCTAAACCTAACCCCAAATCTAAACCTAACCCCAACCCCTAACCCCAAATCCAAACCTAACCCAAACACTTAACCCCAAATCCAAACCTAACCCCAAATCTAAACCAAACCCCAACCCCTAACCCCAACCCCTAACCCCAAATCTAAACCTAACCCCAATTCCTAACCCCAACTCCTAACCCCAAATCTAAAATTAACCCCAACCCCTAACCCCAACCCCTAACCCCAAATCTAAACCTAACCCCAAATCTAAACCTAACCCCAACCTCTAACCCCAAATCTAAACCTAACCCCAAATCTAAACCTAACCCCAACCCCTAACCCCAAATCTAAACCTAACCCCAAATCTAAACCTAACCCCAAACCCTAACCCCAAACCTAAACCTAACCCCAAATCTAAACCTAACCCCAAACCCTAACCCCAACCCCTAACGCCAAACCCTAACCCCAAATCTAAACCTAAACCCAACCCCTAACCCCAAATCTAAACCTAACTCCAAATCTAAACCTAACCCCAACCCCTAACCCCAAATATAAACCTAACCCCAAATCTAAACCTAACCCCAACCCCTAAACCCAAATCTAAACCTAACCCCAAATCTAAACCTAACCTCAATCCCTGACCCCAAATCTAAACCTAACCCCAAATCTAAACCTAACCCCCAACCCCTAACTTCAAATCTAAACCTAACCCCAAATCTAAACCTAACCCCAACCCCTAACCTCAAATATAAACCTAACCCCAAATCTTAACCTAAACCCAACCCCTAACCCCAAATCTAAACCTAACCCCAACCCCTAACCACAACCCCTAACCCCAAATCTAAACCTAACCCCAAATCTAAACCTAACCCCAAATCTAAACCTAAAATCTAAACCTAACCCCAAATCTAAACCTAACCCCAACCCCTAACCCCAAATCTAAACCTAACCCCAAATCTAAACCTAAACCCAATCCCTAACCCCAAATCTAAGCCTTAACAAAATCTAAACCAAACCCCAACCCCTAACCCCAAATCTAAACCCAAACCCAACCCTTAACCTAAAATCTAAACCTAACCTCAACCCCTAACCCGAAATCTAAACCTAACCCCAAATCTAAACCTAACCCCAAACCCTAACTCCAAATCTAAACCTAACCCCAAATCTAAACCTAACCCCAACACCTAACCCCAAATCTAAAACTAACCCCAAATCTAAACCTAACCCGACCCCTAACCCCAAATCTAAACCTAACCCAAAATCTAAAGCTAACCCCAACCCCTAACCCCAAATCTAAACCTAACCCCAAATCTAAACCTAACCACAACCCTTAACCCCAAATCTAAACCTAACCCCAAATCTAAACCCCAAATCTAAACCTACCCCCAACCCCTAACCCCAAATCTAAACCTAACCCCAAATCTAAACCCCAAATTTAAAACTAACCCCAAATCTAAACCTAACCCCAAATCTAAACCTAACCCCAACCCCTAAACCCAAATCTAAACCTAACCCAGACCCCTAACCCCAAATCCAAACCTAACCCCAAATCTAAACCAAACCCCAACTCCTAACCCCAACCCCTAACCCCAAATCTAAACCTAACCCCAATTCCTAACCCCAACCCCTAACCCAAAATCTAAACCTAACCACAACCCCTAACCACAACCCCTAACCCCAAATCTAAACCTAACCCCAAATCTAAACCTAACTCCAAACCCTAACCCCAAATCTAAACCTAACCCCAAATCTAAACCTAACCCCAACCTCTAACCCCAAATCTAAACCTAACCCCAAATCTAAACCTAACCCCAAACCCTAACCCCAAAGCTAAACCTAACCCCAGATCTAAACCTAACCCCAAACCCAAACCCAACCCGTAACGCCAACCCGTAACCCCAAATCTAAACCTAACCCCAACCCCTAACCCCAAATCTAAACCTAACCCCAAATCTAAACCTAACCCCAACCCCTAAACCCAAATCTAAACCTAACCCCAAATCTAAACCTAACTCCAACCCCTAACCCCAAATCTAAACCTAACCCCAAATCTAAACCTAACCTCAATCCCTAACTCCAATTCTAAACCTAACCCCAAATCTAAACCTAACCCCCAACCCCTAATCCCAAATATAAACCTAACCCCAAATCTAAACCTAACCCCAACCCCTAACTCCAACCCCTAACCCCAAATCTAAACCTAACCCCAAATCTAAACCAAACCCCAAATCTAAACCTAAAATCTAAATCTAACCCCAAATCTAAACCTAAAATCTAAACCTAACCCCAAATCTAAACCTAACCCCAAAGGTAAACCTATCCCCAATCCCTAACCCCAAATCTAAACCTAAACAAAATCTAAACCTAACCCCAACCCCTAACCCCAAATCTAAACCCAAACCCAACCCCTAATTTAAAATCTAAACCTAACCTCAACCCCTAACCCCAAATCGAAACCTAACCCCACATCTAAACCTAACCCCAACCCCAAACCCCAATTCTAAATCTAAAACCAAATCTAAACCTAAAATCTAAACCTAAAATCTAAACCTAACCCCAAAGCTAAACCTAACCCCAAATCTAAACCTAAAATCTAAACCTAACCCCAAATCTAAACCTAAAATCTAAACCTAACCCCAAATCTAAACCTAAACCCAAATCTAAACCTAAATCTAAACCTAACCCCAAATCTAAACCTAAAATCTAAACCTAACCCCAAATCTAAACCTAAAATCTAAACCTAACCCCAAATCTAAACCTAAGCCCAACTCTAAACCTAAAATCTAAACCTAACCCCAAATCTAAACCTAAAATCTAAACCTAACCCCATATCTAAACCTAAAATCTAAACCTAACCTCGAATCTAAACCTAACCCCAAATCTAAACCTAAAATCTAAACCTAACCCCAAATCTTAACCTAAAATCTAAACCTAACCCGAAATCTAAACCTAACCCCAAATCTAAACCTAAAATCTAAACCTAACCCCAAATCTAAACCTAACCCCAAATCTAAAGCTAAAATCTAAACCTAACCCCAAATCTAAACCTAAAATCTAAACCTAAAATCTAAACCTAACCCCAAATCTAAACCTAAAAACTAAACCTAACCCCAAATCTAAACCTAACCCCAAATCTAAACCTAAAATCTAAACCTAACCCCAAATCTAAACCTAAAATCTAAACCTAACCCCAAATCTAAACCTAACCCCAAATCTAAACCTAAAATCTAAACCTAACCCCAAATCTAAACCTAAAATCTAAACCTAACCCCAAATCTAAACCTAACCCCAAATCTAAACCTAAAATCTAAACCTAACCCCAAATCGAAACCTAATATCTAAACCTAACCCCAAATCTAAACCTAAAATCTAAACCTAACCCCAAATCTAAACCTAACCGCAAATCTAAACCTAAAATCTAAACCTAACCCCAAATCTAAACCTAACCCCAAATCTAAACCTAAAATCTAAACCTAACCCCAAATCTAAACCTAAAATCTAAACCTAACCCCAAATCTAAACCTAACCCCAAATCTAAACCTAAAATCTAAACCTAACCCCAAATCTAAACCTAAAATCTAAACCTAACCCCAAATCTAAACCTAAAATCTAAACCTGACCCCAAATCTAAACCTAAAATCTAAACCTGACCCCAAATCTAAACCTAACCCCAAATCTAAACCTAAAATCTAAACCTAACCCCAAATCTAAACCTAACCCCAAACCCTAACTCCAAATCTAAACCTAACCCAAAATCTAAACCTAACCCCAACCCCTAACCCCAAATCTAAAACTAACCCCGAATCTAAACCTAACCCCGACCCCTAACCCAAAATCTAAACCTAACCCCAAATCTAAAGCTAACCCCAACACCTAACCCCAAATCTAAAACTAACCCCAAATCTAAACCTAACCCCAACCCTTAACCCCAAATCTAAACCTAACCCCAGATCTAAACCTAACCCCAACCCTTAACCCCAAATCTAAACCTAACCCCAACCCCTAACCCCAAATCTAAACCTAACCCCAAATCTAAACCCCAAATCTAAAACTAACCCCAAATCTAAACCTAACCCCAAATCTAAACCTAACCCCAACCCCTAAACCCAAATCTAAACCTAACCACAACAACTAACCCCAAATCTAAACCTAACCCCAAATCTAAACCTAACCCCAACCCCTAACCCCAAATCCAAACCTAACCCAAACACTTAACCCCAAATCCAAACCTAACCCCAAATCTAAACCAAACCCCAACCCCTAACCCCAACCCCTAACCCCAAATCTAAACCTAACCCCAATTCCTAACCCCAACTCCTAACCCCAAATCTAAAATTAACCCCAACCCCTAACCCCAACCCCTAACCCCAAATCTAAACCTAACCCCAAATCTAAACCTAACCCCAACCTCTAACCCCAAATCTAAACCTAACCCCAAATCTAAACCTAACCCCAACCCCTAACCCCAAATCTAAACCTAACCCCAAATCTAAACCTAACCCCAAACCCTAACCCCAAACCTAAACCTAACCCCAAATCTAAACCTAACCCCAAACCCTAACCCCAACCCCTAACGCCAAACCCTAACCCCAAATCTAAACCTAAACCCAACCCCTAACCCCAAATCTAAACCTAACTCCAAATCTAAACCTAACCCCAACCCCTAACCCCAAATATAAACCTAACCCCAAATCTAAACCTAACCCCAACCCCTAAACCCAAATCTAAACCTAACCCCAAATCTAAACCTAACCTCAATCCCTGACCCCAAATCTAAACCTAACCCCAAATCTAAACCTAACCCCCAACCCCTAACTTCAAATCTAAACCTAACCCCAAATCTAAACCTAACCCCAACCCCTAACCTCAAATATAAACCTAACCCCAAATCTTAACCTAAACCCAACCCCTAACCCCAAATCTAAACCTAACCCCAACCCCTAACCACAACCCCTAAACCCAAATCTAAACCTAACCCCAAATCTAAACCTAACCCCAAATCTAAACCTAAAATCTAAACCTAACCCCAAATCTAAACCTAACCCCAACCCCTAACCCCAAATCTAAACCTAACCCCAAATCTAAACCTAAACCCAATCCCTAACCCCAAATCTAAGCCTTAACAAAATCTAAACCAAACCCCAACCCCTAACCCCAAATCTAAACCCAAACCCAACCCTTAACCTAAAATCTAAACCTAACCTCAACCCCTAACCCGAAATCTAAACCTAACCCCAAATCTAAACCTAACCCCAAACCCTAACTCCAAATCTAAACCTAACCCCAAATCTAAACCTAACCCCAACACCTAACCCCAAATCTAAAACTAACCCCAAATCTAAACCTAACCCGACCCCTAACCCCAAATCTAAACCTAACCCAAAATCTAAAGCTAACCCCAACCCCTAACCCCAAATCTAAACCTAACCCCAAATCTAAACCTAACCACAACCCTTAACCCCAAATCTAAACCTAACCCCAAATCTAAACCCCAAATCTAAACCTACCCCCAACCCCTAACCCCAAATCTAAACCTAACCCCAAATCTAAACCCCAAATTTAAAACTAACCCCAAATCTAAACCTAACCCCAAATCTAAACCTAACCCCAACCCCTAAACCCAAATCTAAACCTAACCCAGACCCCTAACCCCAAATCCAAACCTAACCCCAAATCTAAACCAAACCCCAACTCCTAACCCCAACCCCTAACCCCAAATCTAAACCTAACCCCAATTCCTAAACCCAACCCCTAACCCAAAATCTAAACCTAACCACAACCCCTAACCACAACCCCTAACCCCAAATCTAAACCTAACCCCAAATCTAAACCTAACTCCAAACCCTAACCCCAAATCTAAACCTAACCCCAAATCTAAACCTAACCCCAACCTCTAACCCCAAATCTAAACCTAACCCCAAATCTAAACCTAACCCCAAACCCTAACCCCAAAGCTAAACCTAACCCCAGATCTAAACCTAACCCCAAACCCAAACCCAACCCGTAACGCCAACCCGTAACCCCAAATCTAAACCTAACCCCAACCCCTAACCCCAAATCTAAACCTAACCCCAAATCTAAACCTAACCCCAACCCCTAAACCCAAATCTAAACCTAACCCCAAATCTAAACCTAACTCCAACCCCTAACCCCAAATCTAAACCTAACCCCAAATCTAAACCTAACCTCAATCCCTAACTCCAATTCTAAACCTAACCCCAAATCTAAACCTAACCCCCAACCCCTAATCCCAAATATAAACCTAACCCCAAATCTAAACCTAACCCCAACCCCTAACTCCAACCCCTAACCCCAAATCTAAACCTAACCCCAAATCTAAACCAAACCCCAAATCTAAACCTAAAATCTAAATCTAACCCCAAATCTAAACCTAAAATCTAAACCTAACCCCAAATCTAAACCTAACCCCAAAGGTAAACCTAACCCCAATCCCTAACCCCAAATCTAAACCTAAACAAAATCTAAACCTAACCCCAACCCCTAACCCCAAATCTAAACCCAAACCCAACCCCTAATTTAAAATCTAAACCTAACCTCAACCCCTAACCCCAAATCGAAACCTAACCCCACATCTAAACCTAACCCCAACCCCAAACCCCAATTCTAAATCTAAAACCAAATCTAAACCTAAAATCTAAACCTAAAATCTAAACCTAACCCCAAAGCTAAACCTAACCCCAAATCTAAACCTAAAATCTAAACCTAACCCCAAATCTAAACCTAAAATCTAAACCTAACCCCAAATCTAAACCTAAACCCAAATCTAAACCTAAATCTAAACCTAACCCCAAATCTAAACCTAAAATCTAAACCTAACCCCAAATCTAAACCTAAAATCTAAACCTAACCCCAAATCTAAACCTAAACTCTAAACCTAACCCCAAATCTAAACCTAACCCCAAATCTAAACCTAAAATCTAAACCTAACCCCAAATCTAAACCTAACCCCAAATCTAAACCTTAAATCTAAACCTAACCCCAAATCTAAACCTAACCCCAAATCAAAACCTAAAATCTAAAGCTAACCCCAAATCTAAACCTAAAATCTAAACCTAACCCCAAATCTAAACCTAACCCCAAATCTAAACCTAAAATCTAAACCTAACCCCAAATCTAAACCTAAAATCTAAACCTAACCCCAAATCTAAACCTAAAATCTAAACCTGACCCCAAATCTAAACCTAAAATCTAAACCTGACCCCAAATCTAAACCTAATCCCAAATCTAAACCTAAAATCTAAACCTAACCCCAAATCTAAACCTAACCCCAAATCTAAACCTAAAATCTAAACCTAACCCCAAATCTAAACCTAAAATCTAAACATAACCCCAAATCTAAACCTAACCCCAAATCTAAACCTAAAATCTAAACCTAACCCCATATCTAAACCTAAAATCTAAACCTAACCTCGAATCTAAACCTAACCCCAAATCTAAACCTAAAATCTAAACCTAACCCCAAATCTTAACCTAAAATCTAAACCTAACCCCAAATCTAAACCTAACCCCAAATCTAAACCTAAAATCTAAACCTAACCCCAAATCTAAACCCAACCCCAAATCTAAAGCTAAAATCTAAACCTAACCCCAAATATAAACCTAACCCCAAATCTAAACCTAAAATCTAAACCTAACCCCAAATCTAAACCTAAAAACTAAACCTAACCCCAAATCTAAACCTAACCCCAAATCTAAACCTAAAATCTAAACCTAACCCCAAATCAAAACCTAAAATCTAAACCTAACCCCAAATCTAAACCTAACCACAAATCTAAACCTAAAATCTAAACCTAACCCCAAATCTAAACCTAAAATCTAAACCTAACCCCAAATCTAAACCTAAAATCTAAACCTAACCCCAAATCTAAACCTAACCCCAAATCTAAACCTAAAATCTAAACCTAACCCCAAATCTAAACCTAATATCTAAACCTAACCCCAAATCTAAACCTAAAATCTAAACCTAACCCCAAATCTAAACCAAACCCCAACTCCTAACCCCAACCCCTAACCCCAAATCTAAACCTAACCCCAATTCCTAACCCCAACCCCTAACCCAAAATCTAAACCTAACCCCAACCCCTAACCACAACCCCTAACCCCAAATCTAAACCTAACCCCAAATCTAAACCTAACTCCAAACCCTAACCCCAAATCTAAACCTAACCCCAAATCTAAACCTAACCCCAACCTCTAACCCCAAATCTAAACCTAACCCCAAATCTAAACCTAACCCCAAACCCTAACCCCAAAGCTAAACCTAACCCCAGATCTAAACCTAACCCCAAACCCAAACCCAACCCGTAACGCCAACCCGTAACCCCAAATCTAAACCTAACCCCAACCCCTAACCCCAAATCTAAACCTAACCCCAAATCTAAACCTAACCCCAACCCCTAAACCCAAATCTAAACCTAACCCCAAATCTAAACCTAACCCCAACCCCTAACCCCAAATCTAAACCTAACCCCAAATCTAAACCTAACCTCAATCCCTAACTCCAATTCTAAACCTAACCCCAAATCTAAACCTAACCCCCAACCCCTAATCCCAAATATAAACCTAACCCCAAATCTAAACCTAACCCCAACCCCTAACTCCAACCCCTAACCCCAAATCTAAACCTAACCCCAAATCTAAACCTAACCCCAAATCTAAACCTAAAATCTAAATCTAACCCCAAATCTAAACCTAAAATCTAAACCTAACCCCAAATCTAAACCTAACCCCAAAGCTAAACCTAACCCCAATCCCTAACCCCAAATCTAAACCTAAACAAAATCTAAACCTAACCCCAACCCCTAACCCCAAATCTAAACCCAAACCCAACCCCTAATTTAAAATCTAAACCTAACCTCAACCCCTAACCCCAAATCGAAACCTAACCCCAGATCTAAACCTAACCCCAACCCCAAACCCCAATTCTAAATCTAACACCAAATCTAAACCTAAAATCTAAACCTAACCCCAAATCTAAACCTAAAATCTAAACCTAACCCCAAATCTAAACCTAAAATCTAAACCTAACCCCAAATCTAAACCTAAACCCAAATCTAAACCTAAAATCTAAACCTAACCCCAAATCTAAACCTAAAATCTAAACCTAACCCCAAATCTAAACCTAAAATCTAAACCTAACCCCAAATCTAAACCTAAACTCTAAACCTAACCCCAAATCCAAACCTAACCCCAAATCTAAACCTAAAATCTAAACCTAACCCCAAATCTAAACCTAAACCCAAATCTAAACCTAAAATCTAAACCTAACCCCAAATCTAAACCTAACCCCAAATCTAAACCTAAAATCTAAACCTAACCCCAAATCTAAACCTAAAATCTAAACCTAACCCCAAATCTAAACCTAACCCCAAATCTAAACCTAAAATCTAAACCTAACCCCATATCTAAACCTAAAATCTAAACCTAACCTCGAATCTAAACCTAACCCCAAATCTAAACCTAAAATCTAAACCTAACCCCAAATCTTAACCTAAAATCTAAACCTAACCCCAAATCTAAACCTAACCCCTAATCTAAACCTAAAATCTAAACCTAACCCCAAATCTAAACCTAAAATCTAAACCTAACCCCAAATCTAAACCTAAAAACTAAACCTAACCCCAAATCTAAACCTAACCCCAAATCTAAACCTAAAATCTAAACCTAACCCCAAATCAAAACCTAAAATCTAAACCTAACCCCAAATCTAAACCTAAAATCTAAACCTAACCCCAAATCTAAACCTAAAATCTAAACCTAACCCCAAATCTAAACCTAAAATCTAAACCTAACCCCAAATCTAAACCTAACCCCAAATCTAAACCTAAAATCTAAACCTAACCCCAAATCTAAACCTAATATCTAAACCTAACCCCAAATCTAAACCTAAAATCTAAACCTAACCCCAAATCTAAACCTAAAATCTAAACCTAACCCCAAATCTAAACCTAACCCCAAATCTAAACCTAAAATCTAAACCTAACCCCAAATCTAAACCTAAAATCTAAACCTAACCCCAAATCTAAACCTAAAATCTAAACCTAACACCAAATCTAAACCTAACCCCAAATCTGAACCTAAAATCTAAACCTAACCCCAAATCTAAACCTAAAATCTAAACCTAATCCCAAATCTAAACCTAAAATCTAAACATAACCCCAAATCTAAACCTAAAATCTTAACCTAACCCCAAATCTAAACCTAACCCCAAATCTAAACCTAAAATCTAAACCTAACCCCAAATCTAAACCTAACCCCAAACCCTAACTCCAAATCTAAACCTAACCCCAAATCTAAACCTAACCCCAAATCTAAACCTAAAATCTAAACCTAACCCCATATCTAAACCTAAAATCTAAACCTAACCCCAAATCTAAACCTAAAATCTAAACCTAACCCCAAATCTAAACCTAACCCCAAATCTAAACCTTAAATCTAAACCTAACCCCAAATCTAAACCTAAAATCTAAACCTAACCCCAAATCTAAACCTAAAATCTAAACCTAACCCCAAATATAAACCTAAAATCTAAACATAAACCCAAATCTAAACCTAAAATCTTAACCTAAACCCAAATATAAACCTAACACCAAATCTAAACCTAAAATCTAAACCTAACCCCAAATCTAAACCTAACCCCAAATCTAAACCTAAAATCTAAACCTAACCCCAAATCTAAACCTAAAATCTAAACCTAACCCCAAATCTAAACCTAAAATCTAAACCTAAGCCCAAATCTAAACCTAACCCCAAATCTAAACCTAAAATCTAAACCTAACCCCAAATCTAAACGTAACCCCAACCCCTAACCCCAAATCTAAACCTAACCCCAAATCTAAACCTAACCCCAACCCCTAACTCCAAATCTAAACCTAACCCCAAATCTAAACCCAACCCCTAACCCCAAATCTAAACCTAACCCCAAATCTAAACCTAACCCCAACCCCTAACTCCAAATCTAAACCTAACCCCAAATCTAAACCTAACCCCAACCCCTAACCCCAAATCTAAACCTAACCCCAAATCTAAACCTAACCCCAAACCCTAACTCCAAATCTAAACCTAACCCCAAATCTAAACCTAACCCCAAACCCTAACTCCAAATCTAAACCTAACCCCAAATCTAAACCTAACCCCAACACCTAACCCCAAATCTAAAACTAACCCCAAATCTAAAGCTAACCCCAACCCCTAACCCCAAATATAAACCTAACCCCAAATCTAAACCTAACCAAAACCCTTAACCCCAAATCTAAACCTAACCCCAAATCTAAACCCCAAATCTAAACCTACCCCCAACCCCTAACCCCAAATCTAAACCTAACCCCAAATCTAAACCCCAAATTTAAAACTAACTCCAAATCTAAACCTAACCCCAAATCTAAACCTAACCCCAACCCCTAACCCCAAATCTAAACCTAACCCAGACCCCTAACCCCAAATCCAAACCTAACCCCAAATCTAAACCAAACCCCAACTCCTAACCCCAACCCCTAACCCCAAATCTAAACCTAACCCCAATTCCTAACCCCAACCCCTAACCCAAAATCTAAACCTAACCCCAACCCCTAACCACAACCCCTAACCCCAAATCTAAACCTAACCCCAAATCTAAACCTAACTCCAAACCCTAACCCCAAATCTAAACCAAACCCAAATCTAAACCTAACCCCAACCTCTAACCCCAAATCTAAACCTAACCCCAAATCTAAACCTAACCCCAAACCCTAACCCCAAAGCTAAACCTAACCCCAGATCTAAACCTAACCCCAAACCCAAACCCAACCCGCAACGCCAACCCGTAACCCCAAATCTAAACCTAACCCCAACCCCTAACCCCAAATCTAAACCTAACCCCAAATCTAAACCTAACCCCAACCCCTAAACCCAAATCTAAACCTAACCCCAAATCTAAACCTAACCCCAACCCCTAACCCCAAATCTAAACCTAACCCCAAATCTAAACCTAACCTCAATCCCTAACTCCAATTCTAAACCTAACCCCAAATCTAAACCTAACCCCCAACCCCTAATCCCAAATATAAACCTAACCCCAAATCTAAACCTAACCCCAACCCCTAACTCCAACCCCTAACCCCAAATCTAAATCTAACCCCAAATCTAAACCTAAAATCTAAACCTAACCCCAAATCTAAACCTAAAATCTAAACCTAACCCCAAATCTAAAACTAACCCCAAAGCTAAACCTAACCCCAATCCCTAACCCCAAATCTAAACCTAAACAAAATCTAAACCTAACCCCAACCCCTAACCCCAAATCTAAACCCAAACCCAACCCCTAATTTAAAATCTAAACCTAACCTCAACCCCTAACCCCAAATCGAAACCTAACCCCAGATCTAAACCTAACCCGACCCCAAACCCCAATTCTAAATCTAACACCAAATCTAAACCTAAAATCTAAACCTAACCCCAAATCTAAACCTAAAATCTAAACCTAACCCCAAAGCTAAACCTAACCCCAAATCTAAACCTAAAATCTAAACCTAACCCCAAATCTAAACCTAAAATCTAAACCTAACCCCAAATCTAAACCTAAACCCAAATCTAAACCTAAAATCTAAACCTAACCCCAAATCTAAACCTAAAATCTAAACCTAACCCCAAATCTAAACCTAAACTCTAAACCTAACCCCAAATCTAAACCTAACCCCAAATCTAAACCTAAAATCTAAACCTAACCCCAAATCTAAACCTAACCCCAAATCTAAACCTAAAATCTAAACCTAACCCCAAATCTAAACCTAACCCCAAATCTAAACCTAAAATCTAAACCTAACCCCAAATCTAAACCTAAAATCTAAACCTAACCCCAAATCTAAACCTAACCCCAAATCTAAACCTAAAATCTAAACCTAACCCCAAATCTAAACCTAAAATCTAAACCTAACCCCAAATCTAAACCTAAAATCTAAACCTGACCCCAAATCTAAACCTAAAATCTAAACCTGACCCCAAATCTAAACCTAACCCCAAATCTAAACCTAAAATCTAAACCTAACCCCAAATCTAAACCTAACCCCAAATCTAAACCTAAAATCTAAACCTAACCCCAAATCTAAACCTAAAATCTAAACCTAACCCCAAATCTAAACCTAAAATCTAAACCTAACCCCAAATCTAAACCTAACCCCAAATCTAAACCTAAAATCTAAACCTAACCCCATATCTAAACCTAAAATCTAAACCTAACCTCGAATCTAAACCTAACCCCAAATCTAAACCTAAAATCTAAACCTAACCCCAAATCTTAACCTAAAATCTAAACCTAACCCCAAATCTAAACCTAACCCCAAATCTAAACCTAAAATCTAAACCTAACCCCAAATCTAAACCTAACCCCAAATCTAAAGCTAAAATCTAAACCTAACCCCAAATCTAAACCTAAAATCTAAACCTAAAATCTAAACCTAACCCCAAATCTAAACCTAAAAACTAAACCTAACCCCAAATCTAAACCTAACCCCAAATCTAAACCTAAAATCTAAACCTAAAATCTAAACCTAACCCCAAATCTAAACCTAAAATCTAAACCTAACCCCAAATCTAAACCTAACCCCAAATCTAAACCTAAAATCTAAACCTAACCCCAAATCTAAACCTAAAATCTAAACCTAACCCCAAATCTAAACCTAAAATCTAAACCTAACCCCAAATCTAAACCTAACCCCAAATCTAAACCTAAAATCTAAACCTAACCCCAAATCTAAACCTAATATCTAAACCTAACCCCAAATCTAAACCTAAAATCTAAACCTAACCCCAAATCTAAACCTAACCCCAAATCTAAACCTAAAATCTAAACCTAACCCCAAATCTAAACCTAACCCCAAATCTAAACCTAAAATCTAAACCTAACCCCAAATCTAAACCTAAAATCTAAACCTAACCCCAAATCTAAACCTAACCCCAAATCTAAACCTAACCCCAAATCTAAACCTAAAATCTAAACCTAACCCCAAATCTAAACCTAAAATCTAAACCTGACCCCAAATCTAAACCTAAAATCTAAACCTGACCCCAAATCTAAACCTAACCCCAAATCTAAACCTAAAATCTAAACCTAACCCCAAAACTAAACCTAACCCCAAACCCTAACTCCAAATCTAAACCTAACCCCAAATCTAAACCTAACCCCAACCCCTAACCCCAAATCTAAAACTAACCCCGAATCTAAACCTAACCGCGACCCCTAACCCAAAATCTAAACCTAACCCCAAATCTAAAGCTAACCCCAACCCCTAACCCCAAATCTAAACCTAACCCCAAATCTAAACCTAACCCCAACCCTTAACCCCAAATCTAAACCTAACCCCAGATCTAAACCTAACCCCAAATCTAAACCCCAAATCTAAACCTAACCCCAACCCCTAACCCCAAATCTAAACCTAACCCCAAATCTAAACCCCAAATCTAAAACTAACCCCAAATCTAAACCTAACCCCAAATCTAAACCTAAACCCAACCCCTAAACCCAAATCTAAACCTAACCACAACAACTAACCCCAAATCTAAACCTAACCCCAAATCTAAACCTAACCCCAACCCCTAACCCCAAATCCAAACCTAACCCAAACCCTTAACCCCAAATCCAAACCTAACCCCAAATCTAAACCAAACCCCAACCCCTAACCCCAACCCCTAACCCCAAATCTAAACCTAAACCCAATTCCTAACCCCAACTCCTAACCCCAAATCTAAAACTAACCCCAACCCCTAACCCCAACCCCTAACCCCAAATCTAAACCTAACCCCAAATCTAAACCTAACCACAACCCCTAACCCCAAATCTAAACCTAACCCCAAATCTAAACCTAACCACAACCCCTAACCCCAAATATAAACCTAACCCCAAATCTAAACCTAACCCCAACCCCTAAACCCAAATCTAAACCTAACCCCAAATCTAAACCTAACCTCAATCCCTGACCCCAAATCTAAACCTAACCCCAAATCTAAACCTAACCCCCAACCCCTAACTTCAAATCTAAACCTAACCCCAAATCTAAACCTAACCCCAACCCCTAACCTCAAATATAAACCTAACCCCAAATCTTAACCTAAACCCAACCCCTAACCCCAAATCTAAACCTAACCCCAAATCTAAACCTAACCCCAACCCCTAACCACAACCCCTAACCCCAAATCTAAACCTAACCCCAAATCTAAACCTAACCCCAAATCTAAACCTAAAATCTAAACCTAACCCCAAATCTAAACCTAACCCCAACCCCTAACCCCAAATCTAAACCTAACCCCAAATCTAAACCTAAACCCAATCCCTAACCCCAAATCTAAGCCTTAACAAAATCTAAACTTAACCCCAACCCCTAACCCCAAATCTAAACCCAAACCCAACCCTTAACCTAAAATCTAAACCTAACCTCAACCCCTAACCCCAAATCTAAACCTAACCCCAGATCTAAACCTAACCCCAACCCCAAACCTCAAATCTAAATCTAACACCAAATCTAAACCTAACCCCAAATCTAAACCTAACCCCAAATCTAAACCTAAAATCTAAGCCTAACCCCAAATCTAAACCTAAAATCTAAACCTAACCCCAAATCTAAACCTAACCCCAAATCTAAACCTAAAATCTAAACCTAACCCCAAATCTAAACCTAACCCCAAATCTAAACCTAAAATCTAAACCTAACCCCAAATCTAAACCTAACCCCAAATCTATACCTAATATCTAAACCTAACCCCAAATCTAAACCTAAAATCTAAACCTAACCCCAAATCTAAACCTAACCCCAAATCTAAACCTAAAATCTAAACCTAACCCCAAATCTAAACCTAACCCCAAATCTAAACCTAAAATCTAAACCTAACCCCAAAGCTAAACCTAAAATCTAAACCTAACCCCAAATCTAAACCTAAAATCTAAACCTAACCCCAAATCTAAACCTAACCCCAAATCTAAACCTAAAATCTAAACCTAACCCCAAATCTAAACCTAAAATCTAAACCTAACCCCAAATCTAAACCTAAAATCTAAACCTGACCGCAAATCTAAACCTAAAATCTAAACCTGACCCCAAATCTAAACCTAAAATCTAAACCTAACCCCAAATCTAAACCTAACCTCAAACCCTAACTCCAAATCTAAACCTAACCCCAAATCTAAACCTAAACCCAACCCCTAACCCCAAATCTAAAACTAACCCCGAATCTAAACCTAACCCCGACCCCTAACCCAAAATCTAAACCTAACCCCAAATCTAAAGCTAACCCCAACCCCTAACCCCAAATCTAAACCTAACCCCAAATCTAAACCTAACCCCAACCCTTAACCCCAAATCTAAACCTAACCCCAGATCTAAACCTAACCCCAAATCTAAACCCCAAATCTAAACCTAACCCCAACCCCTAACCCCAAATCTAAACCTAACCCCAAATCTAAACCCCAAATCTAAAACTAACCCCAAATCTAAACCTAACCCCAAATCCAAACCTAACCCCAACCCCTAAACCCAAATCTAAACCTAACCACAACAACTAACCCCAAATCTAAACCTAACCCCAAATCTAAACCTAACCCCAACCCCTAACCCCAAATCCAAACCTAACCCAAACCCCTAACCCCAAATCCAAACCTAACCCCAAATCTAAACCAAACCCCAACCCCTAACCACAACCCCTAACCCCAAATCTAAACCTAACCCCAATTCCTAACCCCAACTCCTAACCCCAAATCTAAAACTAACCCCAACCCCTAACCCCAACCCCTAACCCCAAATCTAAACCTAACCCCAAATCTAAACCTAAAATCTAAACCTAACCCCAAATCTAAACCTAAAATCTAAACCTAACCCCAAATCTAAACCTAAAATCTAAACCTGACCCCAAATCTAAACCTAAAATCTAAACCTGACCCCAAATCTAAACCTAACCCCAAATCTAAACCTAAAATCTAAACCTAACCCCAAATCTAAACCTAACCCCAAATCTAAACCTAAAATCTAAACCTAACCCCAAATCTAAACCTAAAATCTAAACCTAACCCCAAATCTAAACCTAAAATCTAAACCTAACCCCAAATCTAAACCTAACCCCAAATCTAAACCTAAAATCTAAACCTAACCCCATATCTAAACCTAAAATCTAAACCTAACCTCGAATCTAAACCTAACCCCAAATCTAAACCTAAAATCTAAACCTAACCCCAAATCTTAACCTAAAATCTAAACCTAACCCCAAATCTAAACCTAACCCCAAATCTAAACCTAAAATCTAAACCTAACCCCAAATCTAAACCTAACCCCAAATCTAAAGCTAAAATCTAAACCTAACCCCAAATCTAAACCTAAAATCTAAACCTAAAATCTAAACCTAACCCCAAATCTAAACCTAAAAACTAAACCTAACCCCAAATCTAAACCTAACCCCAAATCTAAACCTAAAATCTAAACCTAAAATCTAAACCTAACCCCAAATCTAAACCTAAAATCTAAACCTAACCCCAAATCTAAACCTAACCCCAAATCTAAACCTAAAATCTAAACCTAACCCCAAATCTAAACCTAAAATCTAAACCTAACCCCAAATCTAAACCTAAAATCTAAACCTAACCCCAAATCTAAACCTAACCCCAAATCTAAACCTAAAATCTAAACCTAACCCCAAATCTAAACCTAATATCTAAACCTAACCCCAAATCTAAACCTAAAATCTAAACCTAACCCCAAATCTAAACCTAACCCCAAATCTAAACCTAAAATCTAAACCTAACCCCAAATCTAAACCTAACCCCAAATCTAAACCTAAAATCTAAACCTAACCCCAAATCTAAACCTAAAATCTAAACCTAACCCCAAATCTAAACCTAACCCCAAATCTAAACCTAACCCCAAATCTAAACCTAAAATCTAAACCTAACCCCAAATCTAAACCTAAAATCTAAACCTGACCCCAAATCTAAACCTAAAATCTAAACCTGACCCCAAATCTAAACCTAACCCCAAATCTAAACCTAAAATCTAAACCTAACCCCAAAACTAAACCTAACCCCAAACCCTAACTCCAAATCTAAACCTAACCCCAAATCTAAACCTAACCCCAACCCCTAACCCCAAATCTAAAACTAACCCCGAATCTAAACCTAACCGCGACCCCTAACCCAAAATCTAAACCTAACCCCAAATCTAAAGCTAACCCCAACCCCTAACCCCAAATCTAAACCTAACCCCAAATCTAAACCTAACCCCAACCCTTAACCCCAAATCTAAACCTAACCCCAGATCTAAACCTAACCCCAAATCTAAACCCCAAATCTAAACCTAACCCCAACCCCTAACCCCAAATCTAAACCTAACCCCAAATCTAAACCCCAAATCTAAAACTAACCCCAAATCTAAACCTAACCCCAAATCTAAACCTAAACCCAACCCCTAAACCCAAATCTAAACCTAACCACAACAACTAACCCCAAATCTAAACCTAACCCCAAATCTAAACCTAACCCCAACCCCTAACCCCAAATCCAAACCTAACCCAAACCCTTAACCCCAAATCCAAACCTAACCCCAAATCTAAACCAAACCCCAACCCCTAACCCCAACCCCTAACCCCAAATCTAAACCTAAACCCAATTCCTAACCCCAACTCCTAACCCCAAATCTAAAACTAACCCCAACCCCTAACCCCAACCCCTAACCCCAAATCTAAACCTAACCCCAAATCTAAACCTAACCACAACCCCTAACCCCAAATCTAAACCTAACCCCAAATCTAAACCTAACCACAACCCCTAACCCCAAATATAAACCTAACCCCAAATCTAAACCTAACCCCAACCCCTAAACCCAAATCTAAACCTAACCCCAAATCTAAACCTAACCTCAATCCCTGACCCCAAATCTAAACCTAACCCCAAATCTAAACCTAACCCCCAACCCCTAACTTCAAATCTAAACCTAACCCCAAATCTAAACCTAACCCCAACCCCTAACCTCAAATATAAACCTAACCCCAAATCTTAACCTAAACCCAACCCCTAACCCCAAATCTAAACCTAACCCCAAATCTAAACCTAACCCCAACCCCTAACCACAACCCCTAACCCCAAATCTAAACCTAACCCCAAATCTAAACCTAACCCCAAATCTAAACCTAAAATCTAAACCTAACCCCAAATCTAAACCTAACCCCAACCCCTAACCCCAAATCTAAACCTAACCCCAAATCTAAACCTAAACCCAATCCCTAACCCCAAATCTAAGCCTTAACAAAATCTAAACTTAACCCCAACCCCTAACCCCAAATCTAAACCCAAACCCAACCCTTAACCTAAAATCTAAACCTAACCTCAACCCCTAACCCCAAATCTAAACCTAACCCCAGATCTAAACCTAACCCCAACCCCAAACCTCAAATCTAAATCTAACACCAAATCTAAACCTAACCCCAAATCTAAACCTAACCCCAAATCTAAACCTAAAATCTAAGCCTAACCCCAAATCTAAACCTAAAATCTAAACCTAACCCCAAATCTAAACCTAACCCCAAATCTAAACCTAAAATCTAAACCTAACCCCAAATCTAAACCTAACCCCAAATCTAAACCTAAAATCTAAACCTAACCCCAAATCTAAACCTAACCCCAAATCTATACCTAATATCTAAACCTAACCCCAAATCTAAACCTAAAATCTAAACCTAACCCCAAATCTAAACCTAACCCCAAATCTAAACCTAAAATCTAAACCTAACCCCAAATCTAAACCTAACCCCAAATCTAAACCTAAAATCTAAACCTAACCCCAAAGCTAAACCTAAAATCTAAACCTAACCCCAAATCTAAACCTAAAATCTAAACCTAACCCCAAATCTAAACCTAACCCCAAATCTAAACCTAAAATCTAAACCTAACCCCAAATCTAAACCTAAAATCTAAACCTAACCCCAAATCTAAACCTAAAATCTAAACCTGACCGCAAATCTAAACCTAAAATCTAAACCTGACCCCAAATCTAAACCTAAAATCTAAACCTAACCCCAAATCTAAACCTAACCTCAAACCCTAACTCCAAATCTAAACCTAACCCCAAATCTAAACCTAAACCCAACCCCTAACCCCAAATCTAAAACTAACCCCGAATCTAAACCTAACCCCGACCCCTAACCCAAAATCTAAACCTAACCCCAAATCTAAAGCTAACCCCAACCCCTAACCCCAAATCTAAACCTAACCCCAAATCTAAACCTAACCCCAACCCTTAACCCCAAATCTAAACCTAACCCCAGATCTAAACCTAACCCCAAATCTAAACCCCAAATCTAAACCTAACCCCAACCCCTAACCCCAAATCTAAACCTAACCCCAAATCTAAACCCCAAATCTAAAACTAACCCCAAATCTAAACCTAACCCCAAATCCAAACCTAACCCCAACCCCTAAACCCAAATCTAAACCTAACCACAACAACTAACCCCAAATCTAAACCTAACCCCAAATCTAAACCTAACCCCAACCCCTAACCCCAAATCCAAACCTAACCCAAACCCCTAACCCCAAATCCAAACCTAACCCCAAATCTAAACCAAACCCCAACCCCTAACCACAACCCCTAACCCCAAATCTAAACCTAACCCCAATTCCTAACCCCAACTCCTAACCCCAAATCTAAAACTAACCCCAACCCCTAACCCCAACCCCTAACCCCAAATCTAAACCTAACCCCAAATCTAAACCTAACCCCAACCCCTAACCCCAACCCCTAACCCCAAATCTAAACCTAACCCCAAATCCAAACCTAACCCCAACCCCTGACCCCAAATCTAAACCTAACCCCAAATCTAAACCTAACCCCAACCTCTAACCCCAAATCTAAACCTAACCCCAAATCTAAACCTAACCCCAAAACCTAACCCCAAACCTAAACCTAACCCCAAATCTAAACCTAACCACAAACCCTAACCCCAACCCCTAACGCCAAACCCTAACCCCAAATCTTAACCTAAACCCAACCCCTAACCCCAAATCTAAACCTAACCCCAAATCTAAACCTAACCCCAACCCCTAACCCCAAATATAAACCTAACCCCAAATCTAAACCTAACCCCAACCCCTAAACCCAAATCTAAACCTAACCCCAAATCTAAACCTAACCTCAATCCCTGACCCCAAATCTAAACCTAACCCCAAATCTAAACCTAACCCCCAACCCCTAACTTCAAATCTAAACCTAACCCCAAATCTAAACCTAACCCCAACCCCTAACCTCAAATATAAACCTAACCCCAAATCTTAACCTAAACCCAACCCCTAACCCCAAATCTAAACCAAACCCCAAATCTAAACCTAACCCCAACCCCTAACCACAACCCCTAACCCCAAATCTAAACCTAACCCCAAATCTAAACCTAACCCCAAATATAAACCTAAAATCTAAACCTAACCCCAAATCTAAACCTAACCCCCAACCCCTAACCCCAAATCTAAACCTAACCCCAAATCTAAACCTAAACCCAATCCCTAACCCCAAATCTAAGCCTTAACAAAATCTAAACCTAACCCCAACCCCTAACCCCAAATCTAAACCCAAACCCAACCCTTAACCTAAAATCTAAACCTAACCTCAACCCCTAACCCCAAATCTAAACCTAACCCCAGATCTAAACCTAACCCCAACCCCAAACCCCAAATCTAAATCTAACACCAAATCTAAACCTAACCCCAAATCTAAACCTAACCCCAAATCTAAACCTAAAATCTAAACCTAACCCCAAATCTAAACCTAAAATCTAAACCTAACCCCAAATCTAAACCTAACCCCAAATCTAAACCTAAAATCTAAACCTAATCCCAAATCTAAACCTAAAATCTAAACATAACCCCAAATCTAAACCTAAAATCTAAACCTAACCCCAAATCTAAACCTAACACCATATCTAAACCTAAAATCTAAACCTAACCCCAAATCTAAACCTAAAATCTAAACCTAATCCCAAATCTAAACCTAAAATCTAAACATAACCCCAAATCTAAACCTAAAATCTTAACCTAACCCCAAATATAAACCTAACACCAAATCTAAACCTAAAACATAAACCTAACCCCAAATCTAAACCTAACCCCAAATCTAAACCTAAAATCTAAACCTAACCCCAAATCTAAACCTAAAATCTAAACCTAACCCCAAATCTAAACCTAAAATCTAAACCTAACCCCAAATCTAAACCTAACCCCAAATCTAAACATAAAATCTAAACCTAACCGCAAATCTAAAACTAACACCAAACCCTAACCCTAAATCTAAACCTAACCCCAAATCTAAACCTAACCCCAACCGCTAAACCCAAATCTAAACCTAACCCCAAATCTAAACCTAACCCCAACCCCTAACCCCAAATCTAAACCTAAACCCAAATCTAAACCTAACCTCAATCCCTAACTCCAATTCTAAACCTAACCCCAAATCTAAACCTAACCCCCAACCCCTAATCCCAAATATAAACCTAACCCCAAATCTAAACCTAACCCCAACCCCTAACTCCAACCCCTAACCCCAAATCTAAACCTAACCCCAAATCTAAACCTAACCCCAAATCTAAACCTAAAATCTAAACCTAACCCCAAATCTAAACCTAAAAACTAAACCTAACCCCAATCCCTAACCCCAAATCTAAACCTAAACAAAATCTAAACCTAACCCCAACCCCTAACCCCAAATCTAAACCCAAACCCAACCCCTAATTTAAAATCTAAACCTAACCTCAACCCCTAACCCCAAATCGAAACCTAACCCCAGATCTAAACCTAACCCCAACCCCAACCCCCAATTCTAAATCTAACACCAAATCTAAACCTAAAATCTAAACCTAACCCCAAATCTAAACCTAAAATCTAAACCTAACCCCAAAGCTAAACCTAACCCCAAATCTAAACCTAAAATCTAAACCTAACCCCAAATCTAAACCTAAAATCTAAACCTAACCCCAAATCTAAACCTAAACCCAAATCTAAACCTAAAATCTAAACCTAACCCCAAATCTAAACCTAAAATCTAAACCTAACCCCAAATCTAAACCTAAAATCTAAACCTGACCCCAAATCTAAACCTAAACTCTAAACCTAACCCCAAATCTAAACCTAACCCCAAATCTAAACCTAAAATCTAAACCTAACCCCAAATCTAAACCTAAAATCTAAACCTAACCCCAAATCTAAACCTAAAATCTAAACCTAACCCCAAATCCAAACCTAAAATCTAAACCTAACCCCAAATCTAAACCTAAAATCTAAACCTAACCCCAAATCTAAACCTAAAATCTAAACCTAACCCCAAATCTAAACCTAAAATCTAAACCTAACCCCAAATCTAAACCTAAAATCTAAACCTGACCCCAAATCTAAACCTAACCCCAAATCTAAACCTAAAATCTAAACCTAACCCCAAATCTAAACCTAACCCCAAATCTAAACCTAAAATCTAAACCTAACCCCAAATCTAAACCTAAAATCTAAACCTAACCCCAAATCTAAACCTAACCCCAAATCTAAACCTAAAATCTAAACCTAACCCCATATCTAAACCTAAAATCTAAACCTAACCTCGAATCTAAACCTAACCCCAAATCTAAACCTAAAATCTAAACCTAACCCCAAATCTTAACCTAAAATCTAAACCTAACCCCAAATCTAAACCTAACCCCAAATCTAAACCTAAAATCTAAACCTAACCCCAAATCTAAACCTAACCCCAAATCTAAAGCTAAAATCTAAACCTAACCCCAAATCTAAACCTAAAATCTAAACCTAAAATCTAAACCTAACCCCAAATCTAAACCTAAAAACTAAACCTAACCCCAAATCTAAACCTAACCCCAAATCTAAACCTAAAATCTAAACCTAACCCCAAATCAAACCTAAAATGTAAACCTAACCCCAAATCTAAACCTAACCCCAAATCTAAACCTAAAATCTAAACCTAACCCCAAATCTAAACCTAAAATCTAAACCTAACCCCAAATCTAAACCTAAAATCTAAACCTAACCCAAAATCTAAACCTAACCCCAAATCTAAACCTAAAATCTAAACCTAACCCCAAATCTAAACCTAAAATCTAAACCTAACCCCAAATCTAAACCTAAAATCTAAACCTAACCCCAAATATAAACCTAAAATCTAAACCTGACCCCAAATCTAAACCTAAAATCTAAACCTGACCCCAAATCTAAACCTAACCCCAAATCTAAACCTAAAATCTAAACCTAACCCCAAATCTAAACCTAACCCCAAACCCTAACTCCAAATCTAAACCTAACCCCAAATCTAAACCTAACCCCAACCCCTAACCCCAAATCTAAAACTAACCCCGAATCTAAACCTAACCCCGACCCCTAACCCAAAATCTAAACCTAACCCCAAAACTAAAGCTAACCCCAACCCCTAACCCCAAATCTAAACCTAACCCCAAATCTAAACCTAACCCCAACCCTTAACCCCAAATCTAAACCTAACCCCAGATCTAAACCTAACCCCAAATCTAAACCCCAAATCTAAACCTAACCCCAACCCCTAACCCCAAATCTAAACCTAACCCCAAATCTAAACCCCAAATCTAAAACTAACCCCAAATCTAAACCTAACCCCAAATCTAAACCTAACCCCAACCCCTAAACCCAAATCTAAACCTAACCACAACAACTAACCCCAAATCTAAACCTAACCCCAAATCTAAACCTAACCCCAACCCCTAACCCCAACCCCTAACCCCAAATCTAAACCTAACCCCAAATCTAAACCTAACCCCAACCTCTAACCCCAAATCTAAACCTAACCCCAAATCTAAACCTAACCCCAACCTCTAACCCCAAATCTAAACCTAACCCCAAATCTAAACCTAACCCCAAACCCTAACCCCAAACCTAAACCTAACCCCAAATCTAAGCCTAACCCCAAACCCTAACCCCAACCCCTACCGCCAAACCCTAACCCCAAATCTAAACCTAAACCCAACCCCTAACCCCAAATCTAAACCTAACCCCAAATCTAAACCTAACCCCAACCCCTAACCCCAAATATAAACCTAACCCCAAATCTAAACCTAACCCCAACCCCTAAACCCAAATCTAAACCTAACCCCAAATCTAAACCTAACCTCAATCCCTGACCCCAAATCTAAACCTAACCCCAAATCTAAACCTAACCCCCAACCCCTAACTTCAAATCTAAACCTAACCCCAAATCTAAACCTAACCCCAACCCCTAACCTCAAATATAAACCTAACCCCAAATCTTAACCTAAACCCAACCCCTAACCCCAAATCTAAACCTAACCCCAAATCTAAACCTAACCCCAACCCCTAACCACAACCCCTAACCCCAAATCTAAACCTAACCCCAAATCTAAACCTAACCCCAAATCTAAACCTAAAATCTAAACCTAACCCCAAATCTAAACCTAACCCCCAACCCCTAACCCCAAATCTAAACCTAACCCCAAATCTAAACCTAAACCCAATCCCTAACCCCAAATCTAAGCCTTAACAAAATCTAAACCTAACCCCAACCCCTAACCCCAAATCTAAACCCAAACCCAACCCTTAACCTAAAATCTAAACCTAACCGCAACCCCTAACCCCAAATCTAAACCTAACCCCAGATCTAAACCTAACCCCAACCCCAAACCCCAAATCTAAATCTAACACCAAATCTAAACCTAACCCCAAATCTAAACCTAACCCCAAATCTAAACCTAAAATCTAAACCTAACCCCAAATCTAAACCTAAAATCTAAACCTAACCCCAAATCTAAACCTAACCCCAAATCTAAACCTAAAATCTAAACCTAATCCCAAATCTAAACCTAAAATCTAAACATAACCCCAAATCTAAACCTAAAATCTAAACCTAACCCCAAATCTAAACCTAACACCATATCTAAACCTAAAATCTAAACCTAACCCCAAATCTAAACCTAAAATCTAAACCTAATCCCAAATCTAAACCTAAAATCTAAACATAACCCCAAATCTAAACCTAAAATCTTAACCTAACCCCAAATATAAACCTAACACCAAATCTAAACCTAAAACATAAACCTAACCCCAAATCTAAACCTAACCCCAAATCTAAACCTAAAATCTAAACCTAACCCCAAATCTAAACCTAAAATCTAAACCTAACCCCAAATCTAAACCTAAAATCTAAACCTAACCCCAAATCTAAACCTAACCCCAAATCTAAACATAAAATCTAAACCTAACCGCAAATCTAAAACTAACACCAAACCCTAACCCCAAATCTAAACCTAACCCCAAATCTAAACCTAACCCCAACCCCTAACCCCAAATCTAAACCTAACCCCAAATCTAAACCTAACCTCAATCCCTAACTCCAATTCTAAACCTAACCCCAAATCTAAACCTAACCCCCAACCCCTAATCCCAAATATAAACCTAACCCCAAATCTAAACCTAACCCAAACCCCTAACTCCAACCCCTAACCCCAAATCTAAACCTAACCCCAAATCTAAACCTAACCCCAAATCTAAACCTAAAATCTAAACCTAACCCCAAATCTAAAACTAAAAACTAAACCTAACCCCAATCCCTAACCCCAAATCTAAACCTAAACAAAATCTAAACCTAACCCCAACCCCTAACCCCAAACCTAAACCCAAACCCAAACCCTAATTTAAAATCTAAACCTAAACTCAACCCCTAACCCCAAATCGAAACCTAACCCCAGATCTAAACCTAACCCCAACCCCAAACCCCAATTCTAAATCTAACACCAAATCTAAACCTAAAATCTAAACCTAACCCCAAATCTAAACCTAAAATCTAAACCTAACCCCAAAGCTAAACCTAACCCCAAATCTAAACCTAAAATCTAAACCTAACCCCAAATCTAAACCTAAAATCTAAACCTAACCCCAAATCTAAACCTAAACCCAAATCTAAACCTAAAATCTAAACCTAACCCCAAATCTAAACCTAAAATCTAAACCTAACCCCAAATCTAAACCTAAAATCTAAACCTAACCCCAAATCTAAACCTAAACTCTAAACCTAACCCCAAATCTAAACCTAACCCCAAATCTAAACCTAAAATCTAAACCTAACCCCAAATCTAAACCTAAAATCTAAACCTAACCCCAAATCTAAACCTAACCCCAAATCTAAACCTAAAATCTAAACCTAACCCCAAATCTAAACCTAAAATCTAAACCTAACCCCAAATCTAAACCTAACCCCAAATCTAAACCTAAAATCTAAACCTAACCCCAAATCTAAACCTAAAATCTAAACCTAACCCCAAATCTAAACCTAAAATCTAAACCTGACCCCAAATCTAAACCTAAAATCTAAACCTGACCCCAAATCTAAACCTAACCCCAAATCTAAACCTAAAATCTAAACCTAACCCCAAATCTAAACCTAACCCCAAATCTAAACCTAAAATCTAAACCTAACCCCAAATCTAAACCTAAAATCTAAACCTAACCCCAAATCTAAACCTAAAATCTAAACCTAACCCCAAATCTAAACCTAACCCCAAATCTAAACCTAAAATCTAAACCTAACCCCATATCTAAACCTAAAATCTAAACCTAACCTCGAATCTAAACCTAACCCCAAATCTAAACCTAAAATCTAAACCTAACCCCAAATCTTAACCTAAAATCTAAACCTAACCCCAAATCTAAACCTAACCCCAAATCTAAACCTAAAATCTAAACCTAACCCCAAATCTAAACCTAACCCCAAATCTAAAGCTAAAATCTAAACCTAACCCCAAATCTAAACCTAAAATCTAAACCTAAAATCTAAACCTAACCCCAAATCTAAAACTAAAAACTAAACCTAACCCCAAATCTAAACCTAACCCCAAATCTAAACCTAAAATCTAAACCTAACCCCAAATCTAAACCTAAAATCTAAACCTAACCCCAAATCTAAACCTAACCCCAAATCTAAACCTAAAATCTAAACCTAACCCCAAATCTAAACCTAAAATCTAAACCTAACCCCAAATCTAAACCTAAAATCTAAACCTAACCCAAAATCTAAACCTAACCCCAAATCTAAACCTAAAATCTAAACCTAACCCCAAATCTAAACCTAATATCTAAACCTAACCCCAAATCTAAACCTAAAATCTAAACCTAACCCCAAATCTAAACCTAACCCCAAATCTAAACCTAAAATCTAAACCTAACCCCAAATCTAAACCTAACCCCAAATCTAAACCTAAAATCTAAACCTAACCCCAAATCTAAACCTAAAATCTAAACCTAACCCCAAATCTAAACCTAACCCCAAATCTAAACCTAAAATCTAAACCTAACCCCAAATCTAAACCTAAAATCTAAACCTAACCCCAAATCTAAACCTAAAATCTAAACCTGACCCCAAATCTAAACCTAAAATCTAAACCTGACCCCAAATCTAAACCTAACCCCAAATCTAAACCTAAAATCTAAACCTAAACCCAAATCTAAACCTAACCCCAAACCCTAACTCCAAATCTAAACCTAACCCCAAATCTAAACCTAACCCCAACCCCTAACCCCAAATCTAAAACTAACCCCGAATCTAAACCTAACCCCGACCCCTAACCCAAAATCTAAACCTAACCCCAAATCTAAAGCTAACCCCAACCCCTAACCCCAAATCTAAACCTAACCCCAAATCTAAACCTAACCCCAACCCCTAACCACAACCCCTAACCCCAAATCTAAACCTAACCCCAAATCTAAACCTAACCCCAAATCTAAACCTAAAATCTAAACCTAACCCCAAATCTAAACCTAACCCCCAACCCCTAACCCCAAATCTAAACCTAACCCCAAATCTAAACCTAAACCCAATCCCTAACCCCAAATCTAAGCCTTAACAAAATCTAAACCTAACCCCAACCCCTAACCCCAAATCTAAACCCAAACCCAACCCTTAACCTAAAATCTAAACCTAACCTCAACCCCTAACCCCAAATCTAAACCTAACCCCAGATCTAAACCTAACCCCAACCCCAAACCCCAAATCTAAATCTAACACCAAATCTAAACCTAACCCCAAATCTAAACCTAACCCCAAATCTAAACCTAAAATCTAAACCTAACCCCAAATCTAAACCTAAAATCTAAACCTAACCCCAAATCTAAACCTAACCCCAAATCTAAACCTAAAATCTAAACCTAATCCCAAATCTAAACCTAAAATCTAAACATAACCCCAAATCTAAACCTAAAATCTAAACCTAACCCCAAATCTAAACCTAACACCATATCTAAACCTAAAATCTAAACCTAACCCCAAATCTAAACCTAAAATCTAAACCTAATCCCAAATCTAAACCTAAAATCTAAACATAACCCCAAATCTAAACCTAAAATCTTAACCTAACCCCAAATATAAACCTAACACCAAATCTAAACCTAAAACATAAACCTAACCCCAAATCTAAACCTAACCCCAAATCTAAACCTAAAATCTAAACCTAACCCCAAATCTAAACCTAAAATCTAAACCTAACCCCAAATCTAAACCTAACCCCAAATCTAAACATAAAATCTAAACCTAACCGCAAATCTAAAACTAACACCAAACCCTAACCCCAAATCTAAACCTAACCCCAAATCTAAACCTAACCCCAACACCTAACCCCAAATCTAAACCTAACCCCAAATCTAAACCTAACCTCAATCCCTAACTCCAATTCTAAACCTAACCCCAAATCTAAACCTAACCCCCAACCCCTAATCCCAAATATAAACCTAACCCCAAATCTAAACCTAACCCCAACCCCTAACTCCAACCCCTAACCCCAAATCTAAACCTAACCCCAAATCTAAACCTAACCCCAAATCTAAACCTAAAATCTAAACCTAACCCCAAATCTAAACCTAAAAACTAAACCTAACCCCAATCCCTAACACCAAATCTAAACCTAAACAAAATCTAAACCTAACCCCAACCCCTAACCCCAAATCTAAACCCAAAACCAACCCCTAATTTAAAATCTAAACCTAACCTCAACCCCTAACCCCAAATCGAAACCTAACCCCAGATCTAAACCTAACCCCCACCCCAAACCCCAATTCTAAATCTAACACCAAATCTAAACCTAAAATCTAAACCTAACCCCAAATCTAAACCTAAAATCTAAACCTAACCCCAAAGCTAAACCTAACCCCAAATCTAAACCTAAAATCTAAACCTAACCCCAAATCTAAACCTAAAATCTAAACCTAACCCCAAATCTAAACCTAAACCCAAATCTAAACCTAAAATCTAAACTTAACCCCAAATCTAAACCTAAAATCTAAACCTAACCCCAAATCTAAACCTAAAATCTAAACCTAACCCCAAATCTAAACCTAAACTCTAAACCTAACCCCAAATCTAAACCTAACCCCAAATCTAAACCTAAAATCTAAACCTAACCCCAAATCTAAACCTAAAATCTAAACCTAACCCCAAATCTAAACCTAACCCCAAATCTAAACCTAAAATCTAAACCTAACCCCAAATCTAAACCTAAAATCCAAACCTAACCCCAAATCTAAACCTAACCCCAAATCTAAACCTAAAATCTAAACCTAACCCCAAATCTAAACCTAAAATCTAAACCTAACCCCAAATCTAAACCTAAAATCTAAACCTGACCCCAAATCTAAACCTAAAATCTAAACCTGACCCCAAATCTAAACCTAACCCCAAATCTAAACCTAAAATCTAAACCTAACCCCAAATCTAAACCTAACCCCAAATCTAAACCTAAAATCTAAACCAAACCCCAAATCTAAACCTAAAATCTAAACCTAACCCCAAATCTAAACCTAAAATCTAAACCTAACCCCAAATCTAAACCTAACCCCAAATCTAAACCTAAAATCTAAACCTAACCCCATATCTAAACCTAAAATCTAAACCTAACCTCGAATCTAAACCTAACCCCAAATCTAAACCTAAAATCTAAACCTAACCCCAAATCTTAACCTAAAATCTAAACCTAACCCCAAATCTAAACCTAACCCCAAATCTAAACCTAAAATCTAAACCTAACCCCAAATCTAAACCTAACCCCAAATCTAAAGCTAAAATCTAAACCTAACCCCAAATCTAAACCTAAAATCTAAACCTAAAATCTAAACCTAACCCCAAATCTAAACCTAAAAACTAAACCTAACCCCAAATCTAAACCTAACCCCAAATCTAAACCTAAAATCTAAACCTAACCCCAAATCTAAACCTAAAATCTAAACCTAACCCCAAATCTAAACCTAACCCCAAATCTAAACCTAAAATCTAAACCTAACCCCAAATCTAAACCTAAAATCTAAACCTAACCCCAAATCTAAACCTAAAATCTAAACCTAACCCAAAATCTAAACCTAACCCCAAATCTAAACCTAAAATCTAAACCTAACCCCAAATCTAAACCTAATATCTAAACCTAACACCAAATCTAAACCTAAAATCTAAACCTAACCCCAAATCTAAACCTAAAATCTAAACCTAACCCCAAATCTAAACCTAAAATCTAAACCTAACCCCAAATCTAAACCTAAAATCTAAACCTAACCCAAAATCTAAACCTAACCCCAAATCTAAACCTAAAATCTAAACCTAACCCCAAATCTAAACCTAATATCTAAACCTAACACCAAATCTAAACCTAAAATCTAAACCTAACCCCAAATCTAAACCTAACCCCAAATCTAAACCTAAAATCTAAACCTAACCCCAAATCTAAACCTAACCCCAAATCTAAACCTAAAATCTAAACCTAACCCCAAATCTAAACCTAAAATCTAAACCTAACCCCAAATCTAAACCTAAAATCTAAACCTAACCCCAAATCTAAACCTAACCCCAAATCTAAACCTAAAATCTAAACCTAACCCCAAATCTAAACCTAAAATCTAAACCTAACCCCAAATCTAAACCTAAAATATAAACCTGACCCCAAATCTAAACCTAAAATCTAAACCTGACCCCAAATCTAAACCTAACCCCAAATCTAAACCTAAAATCTAAACCTAACCCCAAATCTAAACCTAACCCCAAACCCTAACTCCAAATCTAAACCTAACCCCAAATCTAAACCTAACCCCAACCCCTAACCCCAAATCTAAAACTAACCCCGAATCTAAACCTAACCCCGACCCCTAACCCAAAATCTAAACCTAACCCCAAATCTAAAGCTAACCCCAACCCCTAACCCCAAATCTAAACCTAACCCCAAATCTAAACCTAACCCCAACCCTTAACCCCAAATCTAAACCTAACCCCAGATCTAAACCTAACCCCAAATCTAAACCCCAAATCTAAACCTAACCCCAACCCCTAACCCCAAATCTAAACCTAACCCCAAATCTAAACCCCAAATCTAAAACTAACCCCAAATCTAAACCTAACCCCAAATCTAAACCTAACCCCAACCCCTAAACCCAAATCTAAACCTAACCACAACAACTAACCCCAAATCTAAACCTAACCCCAAATCTAAACCTAACCCCAACCCCTAACCCCAAATCCAAACCTAACCCAAACCCCTAACCCCAAATCCAAACCTAACCCCAAATCTAAACCAAACCCCAACCCCTAACCCCAACCCCTAACCCCAAATCTAAACCTAACCCCAATTCCTAACCCCAACTCCTAACCCCAAATCTAAAACTAACCCCAACCCCTAACCCCAACCCCTAACCCCAAATGTAAACCTAACCCCAAATCTAAACCTAACCCCAACCCCTAACCCCAAATCTAAACCTAACCCCAAATCTAAACCTAACCCCAACCTCTAACCCCAAATCTAAACCTAACCCCAAATCTAAACCTAACCCCAAACCCTAACCCCAAACCTAAACCTAACCCCAAATCTAAACCTAACCCCAAACCCTAACCCCAACCCCTAACGCCAAACCCTAACCCCAAATCTAAACCTAACCTCAATCCCTGACCCCAAATCTAAACCTAACCCCAAATCTAAACCTAACCCCCAACCCCTAAACCCAAATATAAACCTAACCCCAAATCTAAACCTAACCCCAACCCCTAACCTCAAATATAAACCTAACCCCAAATCTTAACCTAAACCCAACCCCTAACCCCAAATCTAAACCTAACCCCAACCCCTAACCACAACCCCTAACCCCAAATCTAAACCTAACCCCAAATCTAAACCTAACCCCAAATCTAAACCTAAAATCTAAACCTAACCCCAAATCTAAACCTAACCCCAACCCCTAACCCCAAATCTAAACCTAACCCCAAATCTAAACCTAAACCCAATCCCTAACCCCAAATCTAAGCCTAAACAAAATTTAAACCTAACCCCAACCCCTAACCCCAAATCTAAACCCAAACCCAACCCTTAACATAAAATCTAAACCTAACCTCAACCCCTAACCCCAAATCTAAACCTAACCCCAGATCTAAACCTAACCCCAACCCCAAACCCCAAATCTAAATCTAACACCAAATCTAAACCTAACCCCAAATCTAAACCTAACCCCAAATCTAAACCTAAAATCTAAACCTAACCCCAAATCTAAACCTAACCCCAAATCTAAACCTAAAATCTAAACCTAACCCCAAATCTAAACCTAAAATCTAAACCTAACCCCAAATGTAAACCTAAAATCTAAACCTAATCCCAAATCTAAACCTAAAATCTAATCCTAACCCCAAATCTAAACCTAAAATCTAAACCTAACCCCAAATATAAACCTAACACCATATCTAAACCTAAAATCTAAACCTAACCCCAAATCTAAACCTAAAATCTAAACCTAATCCCAAATCTAAACCTAAAATCTAAACATAACCCCAAATCTAAACCTAAAATCTTAACCTAACCCCAAATATAAACCTAACACCAAATCTAAACGTAAAACATAAACCTAACCCCAAATCTAAACCTAACCCCAAATCTAAACCTAAAATCTAAACCTAACCCCAAATCTAAACCTAAAATCTAAACCTAACCCCAAATCTAAACCTAAAATCTAAACCTAACCCCAAATCTAAACCTAAAATCTAAACCTAACCGCAAATCTAAAACTAACACCAAACCCTAACCCCAAATCTAAACCTAACCCCAAATCTAAACCTAACACCAAACCCTAACTCCAAATCTAAACCTAACCCCAAATCTAAACCTAACCCCAACCCCTAACCCCAAATCTAAAACTAACCCCAAATCTAAACCTAACCCCGACCCCTAACCCCAAATCTAAACCTAACCCCAAATCTAAAGCTAACCCCAACCCCTAACCCCAAATCTAAACCTAACCCCAAATCTAAACCTAACCCCAACCCTTAACCCCAAATCTAAACCTAACCCCAAATCTAAACCTAACCCCAAATCTAAACCCCAAATCTAAACCCCAAATCTAAACCTAACCCCAAATCTAAACCTAAAAACTAAACCTAACCCCAATCCCTAACACCAAATCTAAACCTAAACAAAATCTAAACCTAACCCCAACCCCTAACCCCAAATCTAAACCCAAACCCAACCCCTAATTTAAAATCTAAACCTAACCTCAACCCCTAACCCCAAATCGAAACCTAACCCCAGATCTAAACCTAACCCCCACCCCAAACCCCAATTCTAAATCTAACACCAAATCTAAACCTAAAATCTAAACCTAACCCCAAATCTAAACCTAAAATCTAAACCTAACCCCAAAGCTAAACCTAACCCCAAATCTAAACCTAAAATCTAAACCTAACCCCAAATCTAAACCTAAAATCTAAACCTAACCCCAAATCTAAACCTAAACCCAAATCTAAACCTAAAATCTAAACTTAACCCCAAATCTAAACCTAAAATCTAAACCTAACCCCAAATCTAAACCTAAAATCTAAACCTAACCCCAAATCTAAACCTAAACTCTAAACCTAACCCCAAATCTAAACCTAACCCCAAATCTAAACCTAAAATCTAAACCTAACCCCAAATCTAAACCTAAAATCTAAACCTAACCCGAAATCTAAACCTAAAATCTAAACCTAACCCCAAATCTAAACCTAACCCCAAATCTAAACCTAAAATCTAAACCTAACCCCAAATCTAATCCCCAAATCTAAACGTAACCCCAAATCTAAACCTAACCCCAAATCTAAACCTAAAATCTAAACCTAACCCCAAATCTAAACCTAAAATCTAAACCTAACCCCAAATCTAAACCTAAAATCTAAACCTGACCCCAAATCTAAACCTAAAATCTAAACCTGACCCCAAATCTAAACCTAACCCCAAATCTAAACCTAAAATCTAAACCTAACCCCAAATCTAAACCTAACCCCAAATCTAAACCTAAAATCTAAACCTAACCCCAAATCTAAACCTAAAATCTAAACCTAACCCCAAATCTAAACCTAAAATCTAAACCTAACCCCAAATCTAAACCTAACCCCAAATCTAAACCTAAAATCTAAACCTAACCCCATATCTAAACCTAAAATCTAAACCTAACCTCGAATCTAAACCTAACTCCAAATCTAAACCTAAAATCTAAACCTAACCCCAAATCTTAACCTAAAATCTAAACCTAACCCCAAATCTAAACCTAACCCCAAATCTAAACCTAAAATCTAAACCTAACCCCAAATCTAAACCTAACCCCAAATCTAAAGCTAAAATCTAAACCTAACCCCAAATCTAAACCTAAAATCTAAACCTAAAATCTAAACCTAACCCCAAATCTAAACCTAAAAACTAAACCTAACCCCAAATCTAAACCTAACCCCAAATCTAAACCTAAAATCTAAACCTAACCCCAAATCTAAACCTAAAATCTAAACCTAACCCCAAATCTAAACCTAACCCCAAATCTAAACCTAAAATCTAAACCTAACCCCAAATCTAAACCTAAAATCTAAACCTAACCCCAAATCTAAACCTAAAATCTAAACCTAACCCAAAATCTAAACCTAACCCCAAATCTAAACCTAAAATCTAAACCTAACCCCAAATCTAAACCTAATATCTAAACCTAACACCAAATCTAAACCTAAAATCTAAACCTAACCCCAAATCTAAACCTAAAATCTAAACCTAACCCCAAATCTAAACCTAAAATCTAAACCTAACCCCAAATCTAAACCTAAAATCTAAACCTAACCCAAAATCTAAACCTAACCCCAAATCTAAACCTAAAATCTAAACCTAACCCCAAATCTAAACCTAATATCTAAACCTAACACCAAATCTAAACCTAAAATCTAAACCTAACCCCAAATCTAAACCTAACCCCAAATCTAAACCTAAAATCTAAACCTAACCCCAAATCTAAACCTAACCCCAAATCTAAACCTAAAATCTAAACCTAACCCCAAATCTAAACCTAAAATCTAAACCTAACCCCAAATCTAAACCTAACCCCAAATCTAAACCTAAAATCTAAACCTAACCCCAAATCTAAACCTAAAATCTAAACCTAACCCCAAATCTAAACCTAAAATATAAACCTGACCCCAAATCTAAACCTAAAATCTAAACCTGACCCCAAATCTAAACCTAACCCCAAATCTAAACCTAAAATCTAAACCTAAGCCCAAATCTAAACCTAACCCCAAACCCTAACTCCAAATCTAAACCTAACCCCAAATCTAAACCTAACCCCAACCCCTAACCCCAAATCTAAAACTAACCCCGAATCTAAACCTAACCCCGACCCCTAACCCAAAATCTAAACCTAACCCCAAATCTAAAGCTAACCCCAACCCCTAACCCCAAATCTAAACCTAACCCCAAATCTAAACCTAACCCCAACCCCTAACCCCAAATCTAAAACTAACCCCGAATCTAAACCTAACCCCGACCCCTAACCCAAAATCTAAACCTAACCCCAAATCTAAAGCTAACCCCAACCCCTAACCCCAAATCTAAACCTAACCCCAAACCTAAACCTAACCCCAAATCTAAACCTAACCCCAAACCCTAACCCCAACCCCTAACGCCAAACCCTAACCCCAAATCTAAACCTAACCTCAATCCCTGACCCCAAATCTAAACCTAACCCCAAATCTAAACCTAACCCCCAACCCCTAAACCCAAATATAAACCTAACCCCAAATCTAAACCTAACCCCAACCCCTAACCTCAAATATAAACCTAACCCCAAATCTTAACCTAAACCCAACCCCTAACCCCAAATCTAAACCTAACCCCAACCCCTAACCACAACCCCTAACCCCAAATCTAAACCTAACCCCAAATCTAAACCTAACCCCAAATCTAAACCTAAAATCTAAACCTAACCCCAAATCTAAACCTAACCCCAACCCCTAACCCCAAATCTAAACCTAACCCCAAATCTAAACCTAAACCCAATCCCTAACCCCAAATCTAAGCCTAAACAAAATTTAAACCTAACCCCAACCCCTAACCCCAAATCTAAACCCAAACCCAACCCTTAACATAAAATCTAAACCTAACCTCAACCCCTAACCCCAAATCTAAACCTAACCCCAGATCTAAACCTAACCCCAACCCCAAACCCCAAATCTAAATCTAACACCAAATCTAAACCTAACCCCAAATTTAAACCTAACCCCAAATCTAAACCTAAAATCTAAACCTAACCCCAAATCTAAACCTAACCCCAAATCTAAACCTAAAATCTAAACCTAACCCCAAATCTAAACCTAAAATCTAAACCTAACCCCAAATGTAAACCTAAAATCTAAACCTAACCCCAAATCTAAACCTAACCCCAAATCTAAACCTAAAATCTAAACCTAATCCCAAATCTAAACCTAAAATCTAATCCTAACCCCAAATCTAAACCTAAAATCTAAACCTAACCCCAAATATAAACCTAACACCATATCTAAACCTAAAATCTAAACCTAACTCCAAATCTAAACCTAAAATCTAAACCTAATCCCAAATCTAAACCTAAAATCTAAACATAACCCCAAATCTAAACCTAAAATCTTAACCTAACCCCAAATATAAACCTAACACCAAATCTAAACGTAAAACATAAACCTAACCCCAAATCTAAACCTAACCCCAAATCTAAACCTAAAATCTAAACCTAACCCCAAATCTAAACCTAAAATCTAAACCTAACCCCAAATCTAAACCTAAAATCTAAACCTAACCCCAAATCTAAACCTAAAATCTAAACCTAACCGCAAATCTAAAACTAACACCAAACCCTAACCCCAAATCTAAACCTAACCCCAAATCTAAACCTAACCCCAAACCCTAACTCCAAATCTAAACCTAACCCCAAATCTAAACCTAACCCCAACCCCTAACCCCAAATCTAAAACTAACCCCAAATCTAAACCTAACCCCGACCCCTAACCCCAAATCTAAACCTAACCCCAAATCTAAAGCTAACCCCAACCCCTAACCCCAAATCTAAACCTAACCCCAAATCTAAACCTAACCCCAACCCTTATCCCCAAATCTAAACCTAACCCCAAATCTAAACCTAACCCCAAATCTAAACCCCAAATCTAAAACTAACCCCAAATCTAAACCTAACCCCAAATCTAAACCTAACTGCAACCCCTAAACCCAAATCTAAACCTAACCACAACTAACCCCAAATCTAAACCTAACCCCAATACCTAACCCCAAATCTAAACCTTATCCAAACCCCTAACCCCAAAGCCAAACCTAACCCCAAATCTAAACCAAACCCCAACCCCTAACCCCAAGCCCTAACCCCAAATCTAAACCTAACCCCAATTCCTAACCCCAAAGCCTAACCCCAAATCTAAACCTAACCCCAACCCCTAACCACAACCCCTAACCCCAAATCTAAACCTAACCCCAAATCTAAACCTAACCCTAAACCCTAACCCCAAATCTAAACCTAACTCCAAATCTAAACCTAACTCCAAACCCTAACCCCTAACCCCAACCTAACCCCAGATCTAAACCTAACCCCAAACGCTAACCCCAACCCCTAACGCCAAACCCTAACCCCAAATCTAAAACTAACCCCAACCCCTAACCCCAAATCTAAAACTAACCCCAAATCTAAACCTAACCCCGACCCCTAACCCCAAATCTAAACCTAACCCAAAATCTAAAGCTAACCCCAACCCCTAACCCGAAATCTAAACCTAACCCCAAATCTAAACCTAACCCCAACCCTGAAACCCAAATCTAAACCTAACCCCAATCTAAACCTAACCCCAAATCTAAACCCCAAATCTAAACCTAACCCCAACCCCTAACCCCAAATCTAAACCTAACCCCAAATCTAAACCCCAAATCTAAAACTATCCCCAAATCTAAACCTAACCCCAAATCTAAAGCTAACTCCAACCCCTAAACCCAAATCTAAACCTAACCACAAAAACTAACCCCAAATCTAAACCTAACCCCAAATCTAAACCTAACCCCAACCCCTAACCCCAAATCTAAACCTTATCCAAACCCCTAATCCCAAATCCAAACCTAACCCCAAATCTAAACCAAACCCCAACCCCTAACCCCAACCCCTAACCCCAAATCTAAACCTAACCTCAATTCCTAACCCCAACGCCTAACCCCAAATCTAAACCTAACCCCAACCCCTAACCACAACCCCTAACCACAAATCTAAACCTAACCCCAAATCTAAACCTAACCCTAAACCCTAAGCCCAAATCTAAACCTAACCCCAAATCTAAACCTAACCCCAACCTCTAACTCCAAATCTAAACCTAACCCCAAATCTAAACCTAACTCCAAACCCTAACCCCAAACCTAAACCTAACCCCAGATCTAAACCTAACCCCAAACCCTAACCCCAACCCCTAACACCAAACCCTAGCCCCAAATCTAAACCTAACCCCAACCCCTAACCCCAAATCTAAACCTAACCCCAAATCTAAACCTAACCCCAACCCCTAACCCCAAATATAAACCTAACCACAAATCTAAACCTAACCCCAACCCCTAAACCCAAATCTAAACCTAACCCCAAATCTAAACCTAACCTCAATCTTTGACCCCAATTCTAAACCTAACCCCAAATCTAAACCTAACCCCCAACCCCTACCCCCAAATCTAAACCTAACCCCAAATCTAAACCTAACCCCAACCCCTAACCCCAAATATAAACCTAATCCCAAATCTTAACCTAAACCCAACCCCTAACCCCAAATCTAAACCTAACCCCAAATCTAAAGCTAACCCCAACCCCTAACCCCAACCCCTAACCCCAAATCTAAACCTAACCCCAATCCCTAACCCCAAATCTAAACCTAAACAAAATCTAAACCTAACCCCAACACCTAACCTCAAATCTAAACCCAAACCCAACCCCTAACCTAAAATCTAAACCTAACCTCAACCCCTAACCCCAAATCTAAACCTAACCCCAGATCTAAACCTAACCCCAACCCTAAACCCCAGTTCTAAATCTAACACCAAATCTAAACGTAAAATCTAAACCTAACCCCAAATCTAAACCTAAAATCTAAACCTAACCCCAAATCTAAACCTAAAATCTAAACCTAACCCCATATCTAAACCTAACCCCAAATCTAAACCTAACCCCAAATCTAAAGCTAAAATCTAAACCTAACCCCAAATCTAAACCTAAAATCTAAACCTAACCCCAAATCTAAACCTAAAATCTAAACCTAACCCCAAATCTAAACCTAACCCCAAATCTAAACCTAAAATCTAAACCTAACCCCAAATCTAAAACTAACACCAACCCCTAACCCCAAATCTAAACCTAATCCCAAATCTAAACCTAACCCCGACCCCTAACCCCAAATCTAAACCTAACCCAAAATCTAAACCTAACCCCGACCCCTAACCCCAAATCTAAACCTAACCCAAAATCTAAAGCTAACCCCAACCCCTAACCCCAAATCTAAACCTAACCCCAAATCTAAACCTAACCCCAACCCTTAACCCCAAATCTAAACCTAACCCCAAATCTAAACCTAACCCCAAATCTAAACCCCAAATCTAAACCTAACCCCAACCCCTAACCCCAAATCTAAACCTAACCCCAAATCTAAACCCCAAATCTAAAACTAACCCCAAATCTAAACCTAACCCCAAATCTAAACCTAACTGCAACCCCTAAACCCAAATCTAAACCTAACCACAACTAACCCCAAATCTAAACCTAACCCCAAATCTAAACCTAACCCCAACCCCTAACCCCAAATCTAAACCTTATCCAAACCCCTAACCCCAAATCCAAACCTAACCCCAAATCTAAACCAAACCCCAAACCCTAACCCCAACCCCTAACCCCAAATCTAAACCTAACCCCAATTCCTAACCCCAAAGCCTAACCCCAAATCTAAACCTAACCCCAACCCCTAACCACAACCCCTAACCCCAAATCTAAACCTAACCCCAAATCTAAACCTAACCCTAAACCCTAACCCCAAATCTAAACCTAACCCCAACCTCTAACCCCAAATCTAAACCTAACTCCAAATCTAAACCTAACTCCAAACCCTAACCCCTAACCCCAACCTAACCCCAGATCTAAACCTAACCCCAAACGCTAACCCCAACCCCTAACGCCAAACCCTAACCCCAAATCTAAACCTAACCCCAACCCCTAACCCCAAATCTAAAACTAACCCCAAATCTAAACCTAACCCCGACCCCTAACCCCAAATCTAAACCTAACCCAAAATCTAAAGCTAACCCCAACCCCTAACCCCAAATCTAAACCTAACCCCAAATCTAAACCTAACCCCAACCCTTAACCCCAAATCTAAACCTAACCCCAATCTAAACCTAACCCCAAATCTAAACCCCAAATCTAAACCTAACCCCAACCCCTAACCCCAAATCTAAACCTAACCCCAAATATAAACCCCAAATCTAAAACTAACCCCAAATCTAAACCTAACCCCAAATCTAAACCTAACTGCAACCCCTAAACCCAAATCTAAACCTAACCACAACAACTAACCCCAAATCTAAACCTAACCCCAAATCTAAACCTAACCCCAACCCCTAACCCCAAATCTAAACCTTATCCAAACCCCTAATCCCAAATCCAAACCTAACCCCAAATCTAAACCAAACCCCAACCCCTAACCCCAACCCCTAACCCCAAATCTAAACCTAACCTCAATTCCTAACCCCAACCCCTAACCCCAAATCTAAACCTAACCCCAACCCCTAACCACAACCCCTAACCCCAAATCTAAACCTAACCCCAAATCTAAACATAACCCTAAACCCTAACCCCAAATCTAAACCTAACCCCAAATCTAAACCTAACCCCAACCTCTAACTCCAAATCTAAACCTAACCCCAAATCTAAACCTAACTCCAAACCCTAACCCCAAACCTAAACCTAACCCAAGATCTAAACCTAACCCCAAACCCTAACCCCAACCCCTAACACCAAACCCTAACCCCAAATCTAAACCTAACCCCAACCCCTAACCCCAAATCTAAACCTAACCCCAAATCTAAACCTAACCCCAACCCCTAACCCCAAATATAAACCTAACCACAAATCTAAACCTAACCCCAAACCCTAAACCCAAATCTAAACCTAACCCCAAATCTAAACCTAACCTCAATCTTTGAACCCAATTCTAAACCTAACCCCAAATCTAAACCTAACCCCCAACCCCTACCCCCAAATCTAAACCTAACCCCAAATCTAAACCTAACCCCAACCCCTAACCCCAAATATAAACCTAATCCCAAATCTTAACCTAAACCCAACCCCTAACCCCAAATCTAAACCTAACCCCAAATCTAAAGCTAACCCCAACCCCTAACCCCAACCCCTAACCCCAAATCTAAACCTAACCCCAAATCTAAACCTAACCCCAATCCCTAACCCCAAATCTAAACCTAAACAAAATCTAAACCTAACCCCAACACCTAACCCCAAATCTAAACCTAACCCCAGATCTAAACCTAACCCCAACCCCAAACCCCAGTTCTAAATCTAACACCAAATCTAAACCTAAAATCTAAACCTAACGCCAAATCTAAACCTAAAATCTAAACCTAACCCCAAATCTAAACCTAACCCCAAATCTAAACCTACAATCTAAACCTAACCCCAAATCTAAACCTAAAATCTAAACCTAACCCCAAATCTAAACCTAAAATCTAAACCTAACCCCAAATCTAAACCAAACCCCAAATCTAAACCTAAAATCTAAACCTAACCCCAAATCTAAACCTAAAATCTAAACCTAACCCCAAATCTAAACCTAACCCCAAATCTAAACCTAAAATCTAAACCTAACCCCATATCTAAACCTAAAATCTAAACCTAACCCCAAATCTAAACCTAAAATCTAAACCTAACCCCAAATCTAAACCTAACCCCAAATCTAAACCTAAAATCTAAACCTAACCCCAAATCTAAACCTAAAATCTAAACCTAACCCCAAATCTAAACCTAACCCCAACCCCTAACCCCAAATCTAAACCTAACCCCAAATCTAAACCTAACCCCAATCCCTAACCCCAAATCTAAACCTAAACAAAATCTAAACCTAACCCCAACCCCTAACCCCAAATCTAAACCCAAACCCAACCCTTAACCTAAAATCTAAACCTAACCTCAACCCCTAACACCTAATCTAAACCTAACCCCAGATCTAAACCTAACCCCAACCCCAAACCCCAATTCTAAATCTAACACCAAATCTAAACCTAAAATCAAAACCTAACCCCAAATCTAAACCTAACCCCAAATCTAAACCTAATATCTAAACCTAACCCCAAATCTAAACCTAAAATCTAAACCTAACCCCAAATCTAAATCTAACCCCAAATCTAAACCTAAAATCTAAACCTAACCCCCAATCTAAACCTAACCCCAAATCTAAACCTAAAATCTAAACCTAAACCCAAATCTAAACCTAAAATCTAAACCTAAACCCAAATCTAAACCTAACCCCAAATCTAAACCTAAAATCTAAACCTAACCCCAAATCTAAACCTAACCCCAACCCCTACCCCCAAATCTAAACCGAACCCCAAATCTAAACCTAACCACAATCCCTAACCCCAAATCTAAACCTAAACAAAATCTAAACCTAACCCCAACCCCTAACCCCAAATCTAAACCCAAACCCAACCCCTAACCTAAAATCTAAACCTAACCTCAACCCCTAACCCCAAATCTAAACCTAACCCCAGATCTAAACCTAACCCCAAACCCAAACCCCAATTCTAAATCTAACACCAAATCTAAACCTAAAATCTAAACCTAACCCCAAATCTAAACCTAAAATCTAAACCTAACCCCAAATCTAAACCTAACCCCAAATCTAAACCTGAAATCTAAACCTAACCCCAAATCTAAACCTAACCCCAAATCTTAAACTATAATCTAAACCTAACCCCAAATCTAAACCTAAAATCTAAACCTAACCCCAAATTTAAATCTAACCCCAAATCTAAACCTAAAATCTAAACCTAACCCCAAATCTAATCCTAACCCCAAATCTAAACCTAAAATCTAAACCTAACCCCAAATCTAAACCTAAAATCTAAACCTAACCCCAAATCTGAACCTAAAATCTAAACCTAACCCCAAATCTAAACCTAACCCCAAATCTAAACCTAAAATCTAAACCTAACCCCAAATCTAAACCTAAAATCTAAACCTGACCCCAAATCTAAACCTAACCCTAAATCTAAACCTAAAATCTAAACCTAACCCCAAATCTAAACCTAAAATCTAAACCTAACCCCAAATCTAAACCTAAAATCTAAACCTAACCCCAAATCTAAACCTAAAATCTAAACCTAACCCCAAATCTAAACCTAAAATCTAAACCTAACCCCAAATCAAAACCTAACCCCAAATCTAAACCTAAAATCTAAACCTAACCCCAAATCTAAACCTAACCCCAACCCCTAACCCCAAATCTAAACCTAACCCCAAATCTAAACCTAACCCCAACCCCTAACCCCAAATCTAAACCTAACCCCAAATCTAAACCTAACCCCAACCCCTAACTCCAAATCTAAACCTAACACCAAATCTAAACCTAACCCCAACCCCTAACCCCAAATCTAAACCTAACCCCAAATCTAAACCTAACCCCAAACCCTAACTCCAAATCTAAACCTAACCCCAAAACTAAACCTAACTGCAACCCCTAACCCCAAATCTAAAACTAACCCCAAATCTAAACCTAACACCGACCCCTAACCCCAAATCTAAACCTAACCCCAAATCTAAAGCTAACCCCAACCCCTAACTCCAAATCTAAACCTAACCCCAAATCTAAACCTAACCCCAACCAAAACCCCAAATCTAAACCTAACCCCAGATCTAAACCTAACCCCAAATCTAAACCCCAAATCTAAACCTAACCAAAACCCCTAACCCCAAATCTAAACCTAAACCCAAATCTAAAACCCAAATCTAAAACTAACCCCAAATCTAAACCTAACCCCAAATCTAAACCTAACCCCAACCCCTAACCCCAAATCTAAACCTAACCCAAACCCCTAACCCCAAATCCAAACCTAACCCCAAATCTAAACCAAACCCCAACCCCTAATCCCAACCCCTAACCCCAAATCTAAACCTAACACCAACCCCTAACCCCAACCCCTAACCCCAAATCTAAACCTAACCCCAACCCCTAAGCCCAACACCTAACCCCAAATCTAAACCTAAACCCAAATCTAAACCTAACCCCAACCCCTAACCCCAAATCTAAACCTAACCCCAAATCTAAACCTAACCCCAACCTCTAACCCCAGATCTAAACCTAACCCCAAATCTAAACCTAACCCCAAACCTTAACCCCAAACCTAAACCTAACCCCAAATATAAACCTAACCCCAAACCCTAACCCCAACCCCTAACGCCAACCCCTAACCCCAAATCTAAACCTAACCCCAACCCCTAACCCCAAATCTAAACCTAACCCCAAATCTAAACCTAACCCCAACCCCTAACCCCAAATCTAAACCTAACCCCAAATCTAAACCTAACCCCAACCCCTAACCCCAAATCTAAACCTAACCCCAAATCTAAACCTAACCTCAATCCCTGACCCCAATTCTAAACCTAACCACAAATCTAAACCTAACCGCCAACCCCTACCCCCAAATCTAAACCTAACCCCAAATCTAAACCTAAACCCAACCCCTAACCCCAAATCTAAACCTAACCCCAAATCTAAAACTAACCCCAACCCCTAACACCAACCCCTAACCCCAAATCTAAACCTAACCCCAAATCTAAACCTAACCCCAAATCTAAACCTAAAATCTAAACCTAAACCCAAATCTAAACCTAACCCCAACCCCTAAACCCAAATCTAACCTAACCCCAAATCTAAACCTAACCCCAACCCCTAACCCCAAATCTAAACCTAAACAAAGTCTAAACCTAACCCCAACCCCTAACCCCAAATCTAAACCTAACCCCAAATCTAAACCTAACCCCAACCCCTAACCCCAAATCTAAACCTAAACCCAAATCTAAACCTAACCTCAATCCCTGACCCCAGTTCTAAACTTAACCCAAAACTAAACTTAACCCCAAATTTAAACCTAAAATCTAAAGCTAACCCCAAATCTAAACCTAAAATCTAAACCTAACCCCTAATCTAAACCTAACCCCAAATCTAAACCTAAAATCTAAACCTAACCCCAAATCTAAACCTAACCTCAACCTCTAACCCCAAATCTAAACCAAACCCCAGATCTAAACCTAATCCCAACTCCAAACCCCAGTTCTAAATCTAACACCAAATCTAAACCTAAAATCTAAACCTAACCCCAAATCTAAACCTAAAATCTAAACCTAACCCCAAATCTAAACCTAACCCCAAATCTAAACCTAAAATCTAAACCTAACCCCAAATCTAAACCTAAAATCTAAACCTAACCCCAAATCTAAACCCCAAATCTAAACCTAACCCCAAATCTAAACCAAACCCCAAATCTAAACCTAAAATCTAAACCTAACCCCAAATCTAAACCTAAAATCTAAACCTAACCCCAAATCTAAACCAAACCCCAAATCTAAACCTAAAATCTAAACCTAACCCCAAATCTAAACCTAAAATCTAAACCTAACCCCAAATCTAAACCTAACCCCAAATCTAAACCTAAAATCTAAACCTAACCCCATATCTAAACCTAAAATCTAAACCTAACCCCAAATCTAAACCTAAAATCTAAACCTAACCCCAAATCTAAACCTAACCCCAAATCTAAACCTAAAATCTAAACCTAACCCCAAATCTAAACCTAAAATCTAAACCTAACCCCAAATCTAAACCTAACCCCAACCCCTAACCCCAAATCTAAACCTAACCCCAAATCTAAACCTAACCCCAATCCCTAACCCCAAATCTAAACCTAAACAAAATCTAAACCTAACCCCAACCCCTAACCCCAAATCTAAACCCAAACCCAACCCTTAACCTAAAATCTAAACCTAACCTCAACCCCTAACACCTAATCTAAACCTAACCCCAGATCTAAACCTAACCCCAACCCCAAACCCCAATTCTAAATCTAACACCAAATCTAAACCTAAAATCAAAACCTAACCCCAAATCTAAACCTAACCCCAAATCTAAACCTAATATCTAAACCTAACCCCAAATCTAAACCTAAAATCTAAACCTAACCCCAAATCTAAATCTAACCCCAAATCTAAACCTAAAATCTAAACCTAACCCCCAATCTAAACCTAACCCCAAATCTAAACCTAAAATCTAAACCTAAACCCAAATCTAAACCTAAAATCTAAACCTAACCCCAAATCTAAACCTAACCCCAAATCTAAACCTAAAATCTAAACCTAACCCCAAATCTAAACCTAACCCCAACCCCTACCCCCAAATCTAAACCTAACCCCAAATCTAAACCTAACCACAATCCCTAACCCCAAATCTAAACCTAAACAAAATCTAAACCTAACCCCAACCCCTAACCCCAAATCTAAACCCAAACCCAACCCCTAACCTAAAATCTAAACCTAACCTCAACCCCTAACCCCAAATCTAAACCTAACCCCAGATCTAAACCTAACCCCAAACCCAAACCCCAATTCTAAATCTAACACCAAATCTAAACCTAAAATCTAAACCTAACCCCAAATCTAAACCTAAAATCTAAACCTAACCCCAAATCTAAACCTGAAATCTAAACCTAACCCCAAATCTAAACCTGAAATCTAAACCTAACCCCAAATCTAAACCTAACCCCAAATCTAAACCTATAATCTAAACCTAACCCCAAATCTAAACCTAAAATCTAAACCTAACCCCAAATTTAAATCTAACCCCAAATCTAAACCTAAAATCTAAACCTAACCCCAAATCTAATCCTAACCCCAAATCTAAACCTAAAATCTAAACCTAACCCCAAATCTAAACCTAAAATCTAAACCTAACCCCAAATCTGAACCTAAAATCTAAACCTAACCCCAAATCTAAACCTAACCCCAAATCTAAACCTAAAATCTAAACCTAACCCCAAATCTAAACCTAAAATCTAAACCTGACCCCAAATCTAAACCTAACCCTAAATCTAAACCTAAAATCTAAACCTAACCCCAAATCTAAACCTAAAATCTAAACCTAACCCCAAATCTAAACCTAAAATCTAAACCTAACCCCAAATCTAAACCTAAAATCTAAACCTAACCCCAAATCTAAACCTAAAATCTAAACCTAACCCCAAATCAAAACCTAACCCCAAATCTAAACCTAAAATCTAAACCTAACCCCAAATCTAAACCTAACCCCAACCCCTAACCCCAAATCTAAACCTAACCCCAAATCTAAACCTAACCCCAACCCCTAACCCCAAATCTAAACCTAACCCCAAATCTAAACCTAACCCCAACCCCTAACTCCAAATCTAAACCTAACACCAAATCTAAACCTAACCCCAACCCCTAACCCCAAATCTAAACCTAACCCCAAATCTAAACCTAACCCCAAACCCTAACTCCAAATCTAAACCTAACCCCAAAACTAAACCTAACTGCAACCCCTAACCCCAAATCTAAAACTAACCCCAAATCTAAACCTAACACCGACCCCTAACCCCAAATCTAAACCTAACCCCAAATCTAAAGCTAACCCCAACCCCTAACTCCAAATCTAAACCTAACCCCAAATCTAAACCTAACCCCAACCAAAACCCCAAATCTAAACCTAACCCCAGATCTAAACCTAACCCCAAATCTAAACCCCAAATCTAAACCTAACCAAAACCCCTAACCCCAAATCTAAACCTAAACCCAAATCTAAAACCCAAATCTAAAACTAACCCCAAATCTAAACCTAACCCCAAATCTAAACCTAACCCCAACCCCTAACCCCAAATCTAAACCTAACCCAAACCCCTAACCCCAAATCCAAACCTAACCCCAAATCTAAACCAAACCCCAACCCCTAATCCCAACCCCTAACCCCAAATCTAAACCTAACACCAACCCCTAACCCCAACCCCTAACCCCAAATCTAAACCTAACCCCAACCCCTAAGCCCAACACCTAACCCCAAATCTAAACCTAAACCCAAATCTAAACCTAACCCCAACCCCTAACCCCAAATCTAAACCTAACCCCAAATCTAAACCTAACCCCAACCTCTAACCCCAGATCTAAACCTAACCCCAAATCTAAACCTAACCCCAAACCTTAACCCCAAACCTAAACCTAACCCCAAATATAAACCTAACCCCAAACCCTAACCCCAACCCCTAACGCCAACCCCTAACCCCAAATCTAAACCTAACCCCAACCCCTAACCCCAAATCTAAACCTAACCCCAAATCTAAACCTAACCCCAACCCCTAACCCCAAATCTAAACCTAACCCCAAATCTAAACCTAACCCCAACCCCTAACCCCAAATCTAAACCTAACCCCAAATCTAAACCTAACCTCAATCCCTGACCCCAATTCTAAACCTAACCACAAATCTAAACCTAACCGCCAACCCCTACCCCCAAATCTAAACCTAACCCCAAATCTAAACCTAAACCCAACCCCTAACCCCAAATCTAAACCTAACCCCAAATCTAAAACTAACCCCAACCCCTAACACCAACCCCTAACCCCAAATCTAAACCTAACCCCAAATCTAAACCTAACCCCAAATCTAAACCTAAAATCTAAACCTAAACCCAAATCTAAACCTAACCCCAACCCCTAAACCCAAATCTAACCTAACCCCAAATCTAAACCTAACCCCAACCCCTAACCCCAAATCTAAACCTAAACAAAGTCTAAACCTAACCCCAACCCCTAACCCCAAATCTAAACCTAACCCCAAATCTAAACCTAACCCCAACCCCTAACCCCAAATCTAAACCTAAACCCAAATCTAAACCTAACCTCAATCCCTGACCCCAGTTCTAAACTTAACCCAAAACTAAACTTAACCCCAAATTTAAACCTAAAATCTAAAGCTAACCCCAAATCTAAACCTAAAATCTAAACCTAACCCCTAATCTAAACCTAACCCCAAATCTAAACCTAAAATCTAAACCTAACCCCAAATCCAAACCTAACCTCAACCTCTAACCCCAAATCTAAACCAAACCCCAGATCTAAACCTAATCCCAACTCCAAACCCCAGTTCTAAATCTAACACCAAATCTAAACCTAAAATCTAAACCTAACCCCAAATCTAAACCTAAAATCTAAACCTAACCCCAAATCTAAACCTAACCCCAAATCTAAACCTAAAATCTAAACCTAACCCCAAATCTAAACCTAAAATCTAAACCTAACCCCAAATCTAAACCCCAAATCTAAACCTAACCCCAAATCTAAACCAAACCCCAAATCTAAACCTAAAATCTAAACCTACCCCAAATCTAAACCTAAAATCTAAACCTAACCCCAAATCTAAACCAAACCCCAAATCTAAACCTAAAATCTAAACCTAACCCCAAATCTAAACCTAAAATCTAAACCTAACCCCAAATCTAAACCTAACCCCAAATCTAAACCTAAAATCTAAACCTAACCCCATATCTAAACCTAAAATCTAAACCTAACCCCAAATCTAAACCTAAAATCTAAACCTAACCCCAAATCTAAACCTAACCCCAAATCTAAACCTAAAATCTAAACCTAACCCCAAATCTAAACCTAAAATCTAAACCTAACCCCAAATCTAAACCTAACCCCAACCCCTAACCCCAAATCTAAACCTAACCCCAAATCTAAACCTAACCCCAATCCCTAACCCCAAATCTAAACCTAAACAAAATCTAAACCTAACCCCAACCCCTAACCCCAAATCTAAACCCAAACCCAACCCTTAACCTAAAATCTAAACCTAACCTCAACCCCTAACACCTAATCTAAACCTAACCCCAGATCTAAACCTAACCCCAACCCCAAACCCCAATTCTAAATCTAACACCAAATCTAAACCTAAAATCAAAACCTAACCCCAAATCTAAACCTAACCCCAAATCTAAACCTAATATCTAAACCTAACCCCAAATCTAAACCTAAAATCTAAACCTAACCCCAAATCTAAATCTAACCCCAAATCTAAACCTAAAATCTAAACCTAACCCCCAATCTAAACCTAACCCCAAATCTAAACCTAAAATCTAAACCTAAACCCAAATCTAAACCTAAAATCTAAACCTAACCCCAAATCTAAACCTAACCCCAAATCTAAACCTAAAATCTAAACCTAACCCCAAATCTAAACCTAACCCCAACCCCTACCCCCAAATCTAAACCTAACCCCAAATCTAAACCTAACCACAATCCCTAACCCCAAATCTAAACCTAAACAAAATCTAAACCTAACCCCAACCCCTAACCCCAAATCTAAACCCAAACCCAACCCCTAACCTAAAATCTAAACCTAACCTCAACCCCTAACCCCAAATCTAAACCTAACCCCAGATCTAAACCTAACCCCAAACCCAAACCCCAATTCTAAATCTAACACCAAATCTAAACCTAAAATCTAAACCTAACCCCAAATCTAAACCTAAAATCTAAACCTAACCCCAAATCTAAACCTGAAATCTAAACCTAACCCCAAATCTAAACCTGAAATCTAAACCTAACCCCAAATCTAAACCTAACCCCAAATCTAAACCTATAATCTAAACCTAACCCCAAATCTAAACCTAAAATCTAAACCTAACCCCAAATTTAAATCTAACCCCAAATCTAAACCTAAAATCTAAACCTAACCCCAAATCTAATCCTAACCCCAAATCTAAACCTAAAATCTAAACCTAACCCCAAATCTAAACCTAAAATCTAAACCTAACCCCAAATCTGAACCTAAAATCTAAACCTAACCCCAAATCTAAACCTAACCCCAAATCTAAACCTAAAATCTAAACCTAACCCCAAATCTAAACCTAAAATCTAAACCTGACCCCAAATCTAAACCTAACCCCAAATCTAAACCTAAAATCTAAACCTAACCCCAAATCTAAACCTAAAATCTAAACCTAACCCCAAATCTAAACCTAAAATCTAAACCTAACCCCAAATCAAAACCTAACCCCAAATCTAAACCTAAAATCTAAACCTAACCCCAAATCTAAACCTAACCCCAAATCTAAACCTAACCCCAACCCCTAACTCCAAATCTAAACCTAACCCCAAATCTAAACCTAACCCCAACCCCTAACCCCAAATCTAAACCTAACCCCAAATCTAAACCTAACCCCAAACCCTAACTCCAAATCTAAACCTAACCCCAAAACTAAACCTAACCGCAACCCCTAACCCCAAATCTAAAACTAACCCCAAATCTAAACCTAACACCGACCCCTAACCCCAAATCTAAACCTAACCCCAAATCTAAAGCTAACCCCAACCCGTAACTCCAAATCTAAACCTAACCCCAAATCTAAACCTAACCACAACCAAAACCCCAAATCTAAACCTAACCCCAGATCTAAACCTAACCCCAAATCTAAACCCCAAATCTAAACCTAACCAAAACCCCTAACCCCAAATCTAAACCTAAACCCAAATCTAAAACCCAAATCTAAAACTAACCCCAAATCTAAACCTAACCCCAAATCTAAACCTAACCCCAACCCCTAACCCCAAATCTAAACCTAACCCAAACCCCTAACCCCAAATCCAAACCTAACCCCAAATCTAAACCAAACCCCAACCCCTAATCCCAACCCCTAACCCCAAATCTAAACCTAACACCAACCCCTAACCCCAACCCCTAACCCCAAATCTAAACCTAACCCCAACCCCTAAGCCCAACACCTAACCCCAAATCTAAACCTAAACCCAAATCTAAACCTAACCCCAACCCCTAACCCCAAATCTAAACCTAACCCCAAATCTAAACCTAACCCCAACCTCTAACCCCAGATCTAAACCTAACCCCAAATCTAAACCTAACCCCAAATATAAACCTAACCCCAAACCCTAACCCCAACCCCTAACGCCAACCCCTAACCCCAAATCTAAACCTAACCCCAACCCCTAACCCCAAATCTAAACCTAACCCCAACCCCTAACCCCAAATCTAAACCTAACCCCAAATCTAAACCTAACCCCAACCCCTAACCCCAAATCTAAACCTAACCCCAAATCTAAACCTAACCTCAATCCCTGACCCCAATTCTAAACCTAACCACAAATCTAAACCTAACCGCCAACCCCTACCCCCAAATCTAAACCTAACCCCAAATCTAAACCTAAACCCAACCCCTAACCCCAAATCTAAACCTAACCCCAAATCTAAAACTAACCCCAACCCCTAACACCAACCCCTAACCCCAAATCTAAACCTAACCCCAAATCTAAACCTAACCCCAAATCTAAACCTAAAATCTAAACCTAAACCCAAATCTAAACCTAACCCCAACCCCTAAACCCAAATGTAACCTAACCCCAAATCTAAACCTAACCCCAACCCCTAACCCCAAATCTAAACCTAAACAAAGTCTAAACCTAACCCCAACCCCTAACCCCAAATCTAAACCTAACCCCAAATCTAAACCTAACCCCAACCCCTAACCCCCAAATCTAAACCTAAACCCAAATCTAAACCTAACCTCAATCCCTGACCCCAGTTCTAAACTTAATCCAAAACTAAACCTAACCCCAAATTTAAACCTAAAATCTAAAGCTAACCCCAAATCTAAACCTAAAATCTAAACCTAACCCCTAATCTAAACCTAACCCCAAATCTAAACCTAAAATCTAAACCTAACCCCAAATCTAAACCTAACCTCAACCTCTAACCCCAAATCTAAACCTAACCCCAGATCTAAACCTAATCCCAACTCCAAACCCTAGTTCTAAATCTAACACCAAATCTAAACCTAAAATCTAAACCTAACCCCAAATCTAAACCTAAAATCTAAACCTAACCCCAAATCTAAACCTAACCCCAAATCTAAACCTAAAATCTAAACCTAACCCCAAATCTAAACCTAAAATCTAAACCTAACCCCAAATCTAAACCCCAAATCTAAACCTAACCCCAAATCTAAACCAAACCCCAAATCTAAACCTAAAATCTAAACCTAACCCCAAATCTAAACCTAAAATCTAAACCTAACCCCAAATCTAAACCAAACCCCAAATCTAAACCTAAAATCTAAACCTAACCCCAAATCTAAACCTAAAATCTAAACCTAACCCCAAATCTAAACCTAACCCCAAATCTAAACCTAAAATCTAAACCTAACCCCATATCTAAACCTAAAATCTAAACCTAACCCCAAATCTAAACCTAAAATCTAAACCTAACCCCAAATCTAAACCTAACCCCAAATCTAAACCTAAAATCTAAACCTAACCCCAAATCTAAACCTAAAATCTAAACCTAACCCCAAATCTAAACCTAACCCCAACCCCTAACCCCAAATCTAAACCTAACCCCAAATCTAAACCTAACCCCAATCCCTAACCCCAAATCTAAACCTAAACAAAATCTAAACCTAACCCCAACCCCTAACCCCAAATCTAAACCCAAACCCAACCCTTAACCTAAAATCTAAACCTAACCTCAACCCCTAACACCTAATCTAAACCTAACCCCAGATCTAAACCTAACCCCAACCCCAAACCCCAATTCTAAATCTAACACCAAATCTAAACCTAAAATCAAAACCTAACCCCAAATCTAAACCTAACCCCAAATCTAAACCTAATATCTAAACCTAACCCCAAATCTAAACCTAAAATCTAAACCTAACCCCAAATCTAAATCTAACCCCAAATCTAAACCTAAAATCTAAACCTAACCCCCAATCTAAACCTAACCCCAAATCTAAACCTAAAATCTAAACCTAAACCCAAATCTAAACCTAAAATCTAAACCTAACCCCAAATCTAAACCTAACCCCAAATCTAAACCTAAAATCTAAACCTAACCCCAAATCTAAACCTAACCCCAACCCCTACCCCCAAATCTAAACCTAACCCCAAATCTAAACCTAACCACAATCCCTAACCCCAAATCTAAACCTAAACAAAATCTAAACCTAACCCCAACCCCTAACCCCAAATCTAAACCCAAACCCAACCCCTAACCTAAAATCTAAACCTAACCTCAACCCCTAACCCCAAATCTAAACCTAACCCCAGATCTAAACCTAACCCCAAACCCAAACCCCAATTCTAAATCTAACACCAAATCTAAACCTAAAATCTAAACCTAACCCCAAATCTAAACCTAAAATCTAAACCTAACCCCAAATCTAAACCTGAAATCTAAACCTAACCCCAAATCTAAACCTGAAATCTAAACCTAACCCCAAATCTAAACCTAACCCCAAATCTAAACCTAAAATCTAAACCTAACCCCAAATTTAAATCTAACCCCAAATCTAAACCTAAAATCTAAACCTAACCCCAAATCTAATCCTAACCCCAAATCTAAACCTAAAATCTAAACCTAACCCCAAATCTAAACCTAAAATCTAAACCTAACCCCAAATCTGAACCTAAAATCTAAACCTAACCCCAAATCTAAACCTAACCCCAAATCTAAACCTAAAATCTAAACCTAACCCCAAATCTAAACCTAAAATCTAAACCTGACCCCAAATCTAAACCTAACCCCAAACCTAAACCTAAAATCTAAACCTAACCCCAAATCTAAACCTAAAATCTAAACCTAACCCCAAATCTAAACCTAAAATCTAAACCTAACCCCAAATCAAAACCTAACCCCAAATCTAAACCTAAAATCTAAACCTAACCCCAAATCTAAACCTAACCCCAACCCCTAACCCCAAATCTAAACCTAACCCCAAATCTAAACCTAACCCCAACCCCTAACCCCAAATCTAAACCTAACCCCAAATCTAAACCTAACCCCAACCCCTAACTCCAAATCTAAACCTAACCCCAAATCTAAACCTAACCCCAACCCCTAACCCCAAATCTAAACCTAACCCCAAATCTAAACCTAACCCCAAACCCTAACTCCAAATCTAAACCTAACCCCAAAACTAAACCTAACCGCAACCCCTAACCCCAAATCTAAAACTAACCCCAAATCTAAACCTAACACCGACCCCTAACCCCAAATCTAAACCTAACCCCAAATCTAAAGCTAACCCCAACCCGTAACTCCAAATCTAAACCTAACCCCAAATCTAAACCTAACCACAACCAAAACCCCAAATCTAAACCTAACCCCAGATCTAAACCTAACCCCAAATCTAAACCCCAAATCTAAACCTAACCAAAACCCCTAACCCCAAATCTAAACCTAAACCCAAATCTAAAACCCAAATCTAAAACTAACCCCAAATCTAAACCTAACCCCAAATCTAAACCTAACCCCAACCCCTAACCCCAAATCTAAACCTAACCCAAACCCCTAACCCCAAATCCAAACCTAACCCCAAATCTAAACCAAACCCCAACCCCTAATCCCAACCCCTAACCCCAAATCTAAACCTAACACCAACCCCTAACCCCAACCCCTAACCCCAAATCTAAACCTAACCCCAACCCCTAAGCCCAACACCTAACCCCAAATCTAAACCTAAACCCAAATCTAAACCTAACCCCAACCCCTAACCCCAAATCTAAACCTAACCCCAAATCTAAACCTAACCCCAACCTCTAACCCCAGATCTAAACCTAACCCCAAATCTAAACCTAACCCCAAATATAAACCTAACCCCAAACCCTAACCCCAACCCCTAACGCCAACCCCTAACCCCAAATCTAAACCTAACCCCAACCCCTAACCCCAAATCTAAACCTAACCCCAAATCTAAACCTAACCCCAACCCCTAACCCCAAATCTAAACCTAACCCCAAATCTAAACCTAACCCCAACCCCTAACCCCAAATCTAAACCTAACCCCAAATCTAAACCTAACCTCAATCCCTGACCCCAATTCTAAACCTAACCACAAATCTAAACCTAACCGCCAACCCCTACCCCCAAATCTAAACCTAACCCCAAATCTAAACCTAAACCCAACCCCTAACCCCAAATCTAAACCTAACCCCAAATCTAAAACTAACCCCAACCCCTAACACCAACCCCTAACCCCAAATCTAAACCTAACCCCAAATCTAAACCTAACCCCAAATCTAAACCTAACCCCAAATCTAAACCTAAAATCTAAACCTAACCCCAAATCTAAACCTAAAATCTAAACCTAACCCCAAATCTAAACCTAACCCCAAATCTAAACCTAAAATCTAAACCTAACCCCAAATCTAAACCTTACCCCAACCCCTAACCCCAAATCTAAACCTAAACAAAGTCTAAACCTAACCCCAACCCCTAACCCCAAATCTAAACCTAACCCCAAATCTAAACCTAACCCCAACCCCTAACCCCAAATCTAAACCTAAACCCAAATCTAAACCTAACCTCAATCCCTGACCCCAGTTCTAAACTTAACCCAAAACTAAACCTAACCCCAAATTTAAACCTAAAATCTATAGCTAACCCCAAATCTAAACCTAAAATCTAAACCTAACCCCTAATCTAAACCTAACCCCAAATCTAAACCTAAAATCTAAACCTAACCCCAAATCTAAACCTAACCTCAACCTCTAACCCCAAATCTAAACCTAACCCCAGATCTAAACCTAATCCCAACTCCAAACCCCAGTTCTAAATCTAACACCAAATCTAAACCTAAAATCTAAACCTAACCCCAAATCTAAACCTAAAATCTAAACCTAACCCCAAATCTAAACCTAACCCCAAATCTAAACCTAAAATCTAAACCTAACCCCAAATCTAAACCTAAAATCTAAACCTAACCCCAAATCTAAACCCCAAATCTAAACCTAACCCCAAATCTAAACCAAACCCCAAATCTAAACCTAAAATCTAAACCTAACCCCAAATCTAAAACTAAAATCTAAACCTAACCCCAAATCTAAACCTAATCCCAAATATAAACCTAAAATCTAAACCTAACCCCAAATCTAAACCTAAAATCTAAACCTAACCCCAAATCTAAACCTAAAATATAAACGTAACCCGAAATCTAAACCTAACCCCAAATCTAAACCTAAAATCTAAACCTAACCCCAAATCTAAACCTAAAATCTAAACCTAACCCCAAATCTAAACCTAACCCCAAATCTAAACCTAAAATCTAAACCTAACCCCAAATCAAAACCTAAAATCTAAACCTAACCCCAAATCTAAACCTAAAATCTAAACCTAACCCCAAATCTAAACCTAACCCCAAATCTAAACCTAAAATCTAAACCTAACCCCAAATCTAAACCTAACCCCAAATCTAAACCTAAAATCTAAACCTAACCCAAATCTAAACCTAACCCCAAATCTAAACCTAAAATCTATACCTAACCCCAAATCTAAACCTAAAATCTAAACCTAACCCCAAATCTAAACCTAACCCCAAATCTAAACCGAAAATCTAAACCTAACCCGAAATCTAAATCTAAAATCTAAACCTAACCCCAAATCTAAACCTAACCCCAAATCTAAACCTAAAATCTAAACCTAACCCCAAATCTAAACCTAAAATCTAAACCTAACCCCAAATCTAAACCTAACCCCAAATCTAAACCTAAAATCTAAACCTAACCCCAAATCTAAACCTAACCCCAACCCCTAACCCCAAATCTAAACCTAACCCCAAATCTAAACCTAACCCCAACCCCTAACCTCAAATCTAAACCTAACCCCAAATCTAAACCTAACCCCAACCCCTACCCCCAAATCTAAACCTAACCCCAAATCTAAACCTAACCCCAACCCCTAACCCCAAATATAAACCTAACCCCAAATCTAAACCTAACCCCAAACCCTAACTCCAAATCTAAACCTAACCCCAAATCTAAACCTAACCGCAACCCCTAACCCCAAATCTAAAACTAACCCCAAATCTAAACCTAACCCCGACCCCTAACCCCAAATCTAAACCTAACCCCAAATCTAAACCTATCCCCAACCAAAACCCCAAATCTAAACCTAACCCCAGATCTAAACCTATCCCCAAATCTAAACCCCAAATCTAAACCTAACCCCAACCCCTAACCCCAAATCTAAACCTAAACCCAAATCTAAAACCCAAATCTAAACCTAACCCCAAATCTAAACCTAACCCAACCCCTAAACCGAAATCTAAACCTAACCACAACAACTAACCCCAAATCTAAACCTCACCACAAATCTAAACCTAACCCCAACCCCTAACCCCAAATCTAAACCTAACCCAAACCCCTAACCCCAAATCCAAACCTAACCCCAAATCTAAACCTAACCCCAACCCCTAATCCCAACCTCTAACCCCAAATCTAAACCTAACCCCAATTCCTAACCCCAACCCCTAACCCCAAATCTAAACCTAACCCCAACCCCTAACCCCAACACCTAACCGCAAATCTAAACCTAACCCCAAATCTAAACCTAACCCCAAACCCTAACCCCAAATCTAAACCTAAACCCAAATCTAAACCTAACCCCAACCCCTAACCCCAAATCTAAACCTAACCCCAAATCTAAACCTAACCTCAATCCCTGACCCCAATTCTAAACCTAACCCCAAATCTAAACCTAACCCCAACCCCTAACACCAAATCTAAACCTAACCCCAAATCTAATCCTAACCCCAACCCCTAACTCCAAATCTAAACCTAACCCCAAATCTAAACCTAACCCCAACCCCTAACCCCAAATCTAAACCTAACCCCAAATCTAATCCTAACCCCAACCCCTAACTCCAAATCTAAACCTAACCCCAAATCTAAACCTAACCCCAACCCCTAACCCCAAATCTAAACCCCAAATCTAAACCTAACCCCAACCCCTAACCCCAAATCTAAACCTAAACCCAAATCTAAAACTAACCCCAAATCTAAACCTAACCCCAAATCTAAACCTAACCCAACCCCTAAACCCAAATCTAAACCTAACCCAAACCCCTAACCCCAAATCCAAACCTAACCCCAAATCTAAACCAAACCCCAACCCCTAATCCCAACCCCTAACCCCAAATCTAAACCTAACCCCAATTCCTAACCCCAACCCCTAACCCCAAATCTAAACCTAACCCCAACCCCTAACCCCAACACCTAACCCCAAATCTAAACCTAACCCCAAATCTAAACCTAACCCCAACCCCTAACCCCAAATCTAAACCTAACCCCAAATCAAAAACTAACCCCAACCTCTAACCCCAGATCTAAACCTAACCCCAGATCTAAACCTAACCCCAAACCTTAACCCCAAACCTAAACCTAACCCCAAATCTAAACCTAACCCCAAACCCTAACCCCAACCCCTAACGCCAACTCCTAACCCCAAATCTAAACCTAACCCCAAATCTAAACCTAACCCCAACCCCTAACCCCAAATCTAAACCTAACCCCAAATCTAAACCTAACCTCAATCCCTGACCCCAATTCTAAACCTAACCCCAAATCTAAACCTAACCGCCAACCCCTACCCCCAAATCTAAACCTAACCCCAAATCTAAACCTAACCCCAACGCCTAACCCCAAATATAAACCTAACCCCAAATCTTAACCTAAACCAAACCCCTAACCCCAAATCTAAACCTAACCCCAAATCTAAACCTAACCCCAACCCCTAACCCCAACCCCTAACCCCAAATCTAAACCTAACCCCAAATCTAAACCTAACCCCAAATCTAAACCTTAAATCTAAACCTAACCCCAAATCTAAACCTAACCCCAACCCCTAACCCCAAATCTAACCTAACCCCAAATCTAAACCTAACCCCAACCCCTAACCCCAAATCTAAACCTAAACAAAGTCTAAACCTAACCCCAACCCCTAACCCCAAATCTAAACCTAACCCCAAATTTAAACCTAACCCCAACCCCTAACCCCAAATCTAAACCCCAACCCCAAATCTAAACCTAACCCCAACCCCTAACCCCAAATCTAAACCTAACCCCAAATCTAAACCTAACCTCAATCCCTGACCCAAGTTCTAAACCTAACCCCAAATCTAAACCTAAAAATTAAACCTAACCCCAAATCTAAACCTAAAATCTAAACCTAACCCCAAATCTAAACGTAAAATCTAAACCGAACCCCAAATCTAAACCAAACCCCAAATCTAAACCTAAAATCTAAACCTAACCCCAAATCTAAACCTAAAATCTAAACCTAACCCCAAATCTAAACCTAACCCCAAATCTAAACCTAAAATCTAAACCTAACCCCAAATCTAAACCTAAAATCTAAACCTAACCCCAAATCTAAACCTAACCCCAAATCTAAACCTAAAATCTAAACCTAACCCCAAATCTAAACCTAACCCCAACCCCTAACTCCAAATCTAAACCTAACCCCAAATCTAAACCTAACCCCAACCCCTAACACCAAATCTAAACCTAACCCCAAATCTAAACCTAACCCCAAACCCTAACCCCAAATCTAAACCTAACCCCAAATCTAAACCTAACCCCAAATCTAAATCTAAAATCTAAACCTAACCCCATATCTAAACATAAAATCTAAACCTAACCCCAAATCTAAACCTAAAATCTAAACCTAACCCCAAATCTAAACCTAAAATCTAAACCTAACCCCAAATCTAAACCAAACCCCAAATCTAAACCTAAAATCTAAACCTAACCCCAAATCTAAACCTAAAATCTAAACCTAACCCCAAATCTAAACCTAACCCCAAATCTAAACCTAACGCCAAATCTAAACCTAAAATCTAAACCTAACCCCAAATCTAAACCTAACCTCAACCCCTAACCCCAAATCTAAACCTAACCCCAGATCTAAACCTAACTCCAACCCCAAACCCCAGTTCTAAACCTAACCCCAAATCTAAACCTATAATCTAAACCTAACCCCAAATCTAAACCTAACGCCAAATCTAAACCTAAAATCTAAACCTAACCCCAAATCTAAACCTAACCTCAACCCCTAACCCCAAATCTAAACCTAACCCCAGATCTAAACCTAACTCCAACCCCAAACCCCAGTTCTAAATCTAACACCAAATCTAAACCTAAAATCTAAACCTAACCCCAAATCTAAACCTAAAATCTAAACCTAAGCCCAAATCTAGATCTAAAATCTAAACCTAACCCCAAATCTAAACCTAAAATCTAAACCTAACCCAAAATCTAAACCTAAAATCTAAACCTAACCCCAAATCTAAACCAAACCCCAAATCTAAACCTAAAATCTAAACGTAACCCCAAATCTAAACCTAAAATCTAAACCTAAACCCAAATCTAAACCTAACCCCAAATCTAAACCTAATATCTAAACCTAACCCCAAATCTAAACCTAAAATCTAAACCTAACCCCAAATCTAAACCTAAAATCTAAACCTAACCCCAAATCTAAACCTAACCCCAAATCTAAACCTAAAATCTAAACCTAACCCCAAATCTAAACCTAACCTCAACCCCTAACCCCAAATCTAAAACTAACCCCAAATCTAAACCTAACCCCGACCCCTAACCCCAAATCTAAACCTAACCTTAAATCTAAAGCTAACCCCAACCCCTAACCCCAAATCTAAACCTAACCCCAAATCTAAACCTAACCTTAACCAAAACCCCAAATCTAAACCTAACCCCAGATCTAAACCTAACCCCAAATCTAAACCCCAAATCTAAACCTAACCCCAACCCCTAACCCCAAATCTAAACCTAAACCCAAATCTAAAACTAACCCCAAATCTAAACCTAACCCCAAATCTAAACCTAACCCAACCCCTAAACCCAAATCTAAACCTAACCACAACAACTAACCCCAAATCTAAACATCACCCCAAATCTAAACCTAACCCCAACCCCTAACCCCAAATCTAAACCTAACCCAAACCCCTAACCCCAAATCCAAACCTAACCCCAAATCTAAACCAAACCCCAACCCCTAATCCCAACCCCTAACCCCAAATCTAAACCTAACCCCAATTCCTAACCCCAACCCCTAACCCCAAATCTAAACCTAACCCCAACCCCTAACCCCAACACCTAACCCCAAATCTAAACCTAACCCCAAATCTAAACCTAACCCCAACCCCTAACCCCAAATCTAAACCTAACCCCAAATCTAAAACTAACCCCAACATCTAACCACAGATCTAAACCTAACCCCAGATCTAAACCTAACCCCAAACCTTAACCCCAAACCTAAACCTAACCCCAAATCTAAACCTAACCCCAAACCCTAACCCCAACCCCTAACGCCAACCCCTAACCCCAAATCTAAACCTAACCCCAACCCCTAACCGCAAATCTAAACCTAACCACAAATCTAAACCTAACAACAACCCCTAACCCCAAATCTAAACCTAACCCCAAATCTAAACCTAACCCCAACCCCTAACCCCAAATCTAAACCTAACCCCAAATCTAAACCTAACCTCAATCCCTGACCCCAATTCTAAACCTAACCCCAAATCTAAACCTAACCGCCAACCCCTAACCCCAAATCTAAACCTAACCCCAAATCTTAACCTAAACCCAACCCCTAACCCCAAATCTAAACCTAACCCCAAATCTAAACCTAACCCCAACCCCTAACCCCAACCCCTAACCCCAAATCTAAACCTAACCCCAAATCTAAACCTAACCCCAAATCTAAACCTAAAATCTAAACCTAACCCCAAATCTAAACCTAACCCCAACCCCTAACCCCAAATCTAACCTAACCCCAAATCTAAACCTAACCCCAACCCCTAACCCCAAATCTAAACCTAAACAAAGTCTAAACCTAACCCCAACCCCTAACCCCAAATCTAAACCTAACCCCAAATTTAAACCTAACCCCAACCCCTAACCCCAAATCTAAACCCCAACCCCAAATCTAAACCTAACCCCAACCCCTAACCCCAAATCTAAACCTAACCCCAAATCTAAGCCTAACCTCAATCCCTGACCCAAGTTCTAAACCTAACCCCAAATCTAAACCTAACCCCAAATCTAAACCTAAAAATTAAACCTAACCCCAAATCTAAACCTAAAATCTAAACCTAACCCCAAATCTAAACCTAAAATCTAAACCTAACCCCAAATCTAAACCTAAAATCTAAACCTAACCCCAAATCTAAACCTAACCCCAAATCTAAACCTAACATCTAAACCTAACCCCAAATCTAAACCTAAAATCTAAACCTAACCCCAAATCTAAACCTAAAATCTAAACCTAACCCCAAATCTAAACCTAACCCCAAATCTAAACCTAAAATCTAAACCTAACCCCAAATCTAAACCTAACCCCAACCCCTAACCCCAAATCTAAACCTAACCCCAAATCTAAACCTAACCCCAACCCCTAACTCCAAATCTAAACCTAACCCCAAATCTAAACCTAACCCCAACCCCTAACACCAAATCTAAACCTAACCCCAAATCTAAACCTAACCCCAACCCCTAACCCCAAATCTAAACCTAACCCCAAATCTAAACCTAACCCCAAATCTAAATCCAAAATCTAAACCTAACCCCATATCTAACCATAAAATCTAAACCTAACCCCAAATCTAAACCTAAAATCTAAACCTAACCCCAAATCTAAACCTAAAATCTAAACCTAACCCCAAATCTAAACCAAACCCCAAATCTAAACCTAAAATCTAAACCTAACCCCAAATCTAAACCTAAAATCTAAACCTAACCCCAAATCTAAACCTAACCCCAAATCTAAACCTAAAATCTAAACCTAACCCCAAATCTAAACCTATAATCTAAACCTAACCCCAAATCTAAACCTAACCCCAAATCTAAACCTAAAATCTAAACCTAACCCCAAATCTAAACCTAACCTAAACCCCTAACCCCAAATCTAAACCTAACCCCAGATCTAAACCTAACCCCAACCCCAAACCCCAGTTCTAAATCTAACACCAAATCTAAACCTAAAATCTAAACCTAACCCCAAATCTAAACCTAAAATCTAAACCTAACCCCAAATCTAGATCTAAAATCTAAACCTAACCCCAAATCTATACCTAAAATCTAAACCTAACCCCAAATCTAAACCAAACCCCAAATCTAAACCTAAAATCTAAACCTAACCCCAAATCTAAACCTAAAATCTAAACCTAACCCCAAATCTAAACCTAACCCCAAATCTAAACCTAAAATCTAAACCTAACCCCAAATCTAAACCTAAAATCCAAACCTAACCCCAAATCTAAACCTAACCCCAACACCTAACCCCAAATCTAAACCTAACCCCAAATCTAAACCTAAAATCTAAACCTAACCCCAAATCTAAACCTAACCCCAAATCTAAACCTAACCGCAAATCTAAACCTAAAATCTAAACCTAACCCCAAATCTAAACCTAATATCTAAACCTAACCCCAAATCTAAACCTAAAATCTAAACCTAACCCCAAATCTAAACCTAAAATCTAAACCTAACCCCAAATCTAAACCTAACCCCAAATCTAAACCTAAAATCTAAACCTAACCCCAAATCTAAAACTAACCTCAATCCCTGACCCCAATTCTAAACCTAACCCCAAATCTAAACCTAACCACAACCCCTAACCCCAAATCTAAACCTAACCCCAAATCTAAACCTAACCACAACCCCTAACCCCAAATCTAAACCTAACCCCAAATCTAAACCTAACCCCAACCCCTACCCCCAAATCTAAACCTAACCCCAAATCTAAACCTAACCCCAACCCCTAACACCAAATCTAAACCTAACCCCAAATCTAAACCTAACCCCAACCCCTAACCCCAAATCTAAACCTAACCCCAAATCTAAACCTAACCCCAAACCCTAACTCCAAATATAAACCTAACCCCAAATCTAAACCTAACCGCAACCCCTAACCCCAAATCTAAACCTAACCCCAAATCTAAACCTAACCCCGACCCCTAACCCCAAATCTAAACCTAAACCCAAATCTAAAACCCAAATCTAAAACTAACCCCAAATGTAAACCTAACCCCAAATCTAAACCTAACTCAACCCCTAAACCCAAATCTAAACCTAACCACAACAACTAACCCCAAATCTAAACCTCACCCCAAATCTAAACCTAACCCCAACCCCTAACCCCAAATCTAAACCTAACCCAAACCCCTAACCCCAAATCCAAACCTAACCCCAAATCTAAACCAAACCCCAACCCCTAATCCCAACCTCTAACCCCAAATCTAAACCTAAAGCCAATTCCTAACCCCAACCCCTAACCCCAAATCTAAACCTAACCCCAACCCCTAACCCCAACACCTAACCCCAAATCTAAACCTAACCCCAAATCTAAACCTAACCCCAACCCCTAACCCCAAATCTAAACCTAAACCCAAATCTAAACCTAACCCCAATCTCTAACCCCAGATCTAAACCTAACCCCAAATCTAAACCTAACCCCAAACCTTAACCCCAAACCTAAACCTAACCCCAAATCTAAACCTAACCCCAAACCCTAACCCCAACCCCTAACGCCAACCCCTAACCCCAAATCTAAACCTAACCACAACCCCTAACCCCAAATCTAAACCTAACCCCAAATCTAAACCTAACCCCAACCCCTAACCCCAAATCTAAACCTAACCCCAAATCTAAACCTAACCCCAACCCCTAACCCCAAATCTAAACCTAACCCCAAATCTAAACCTAACCTCAATCCCTGACCCCAATTCTAAACCTAACCCCAAATCTAAACCTAACCGCCAACCCCTACCCCCAAATCTAAACCTAACCCCAAATCTAAACCTAACCCCAACCCCTAACCCCAAATATAAACCTAACCCCAAATCTTAACCTAAACCCAACCCCTAACTCCAAATCTAAACCTAACCCCAAATATAAACCTAACCCCAACCCCTAACCCCAACCCCTAACCCCAAATCTAAACCTAACCCCAAATCTAAACCTAACCCCAAATCTAAACCTAAAATCTAAACCTAACCCCAAATCTAAACCTAACCCCAACCCCTAACCCCAAATCTAACCTAACCCCAAATCTAAACCTAACCCCAACCCCTAACCCCAAACCTAAACCTAAACAAAGTCTAAACCTAACCCCAACCCCTAACCCCAAATCTAAACTTAAAATCTAAACCTAACCACAACAACTAACCCCAAATCTAAACATCACCCCAAATCAAAACCTAACCCCAACCCCTAACCCCAAATCTAAACCTAACCCCAAATCTAAACCTAACCTCAATCCCTGACCCCAGTTCTAAACCTAACCCCAAATCTAAACCTAACCCCAAATCTAAACCTAAAATCTAAACCTAACCCCAAATCTAAACCTAAAATCTAAACCTAACCCCAAATCTAAACCTAACCCCAAATCTAAACCTAAAATCTAAACCTAACCCAAATCTAAACCTAACCCCAAATCTAAACCTATAATCTATACCTAACCCCAAATCTAAACCTAAAATCTAAACCTAACCCCAAATCTAAACCAAACCCCAAATCTAAACCTAAAGTGTAACCTAACCCCAAATCTAAACCTAAAATCTAAACCTAACCCCAAATCTAAACCTAAAATCTAAACCTAACCCCAAATCTAAACCTAAAATCTAAACCTAACCCCAAATCTAAACCTAAAATCTAAACCTAACCCCAAATCTAAACCTAACCCCAAATCTAAACCTAAAATCTAAACCTAACCCCAAATCTAAACCTAACCCCAAATCTAAACCTAAAATCTAAACCTAACCCCAAATCTAAACCTAAAATCTAAACCTAACCCCAAATCTAAACCTAAAATCTAAACCTAACCCCAAATCTAAACCTAAACTCTAAACCTAACCCCAAATCTAAACCTAACCCCAAATCTAAACCTAACCCCAACCCCTAACCCCAAATCTAAACCTAACCCCAAATCTAATCCTAACCCCAACCCCTAACTCCAAATCTAAACCTAACCCCAAATCTAAACCTAACCCCAAATCTAAACCTAAAATCTAAACCTAACCCCAAATCTAAACCTAACCCCAACCCCTAACCCCAAATCTAAACCTAACCCCAAATCTAAACCTAACCACAAATCTAAATCTAAAATCTAAACCTAACCCCATATCTAAACATAAAATCTAAACCTAACCCCAAATCTAAACCTAAAATCTAAACCTAACCCCAAATCTAAACCTAAAATCTAAACCTAACCCCAAATCTAAACCAAACCCCAAATCTAAACCTAAAATCTAAACCTAACCCCAAATCTAAACCTAAAATCTAAACCTAACCCCAAATCTAAACCTAACCCCAAATCTAAACCTAAAATCTAAACCTAACCCCAAATCTAAAACTAAAATCTAAACCTAACCCCAAATCTAAACCTAACCCCAAATCTAAACCTAAAATCTAAACCTAACCCCAAATCTAAACCTAACCTCAACCCCTAACCCCAAATCTAAACCTAACCCCAGATCTAAACCTAACCCCAACCCCAAACCCCAGTTCTAAATCTAACACCAAATCTAAACCTAAAATCTAAACCTAACCCCAAATCTAAACCTAAAATCTAAACCTAACCCCAAATCTAGATCTAAAATCTAAACCTAACCCCAAATCTAAACCTAAAATCTAAACCTAACCCCAAATCTAAACCTAAAATCTAAACCTAACCCCAAATCTAAACCAAACCCCAAATCTAAACCTAAAATCTAAACCTAACCCCAAATCTAAACCTAAAATCTAAACCTAACCCCAAATCTAAACCTAACCCCAAATCTAAACCTAAAATCTAAACCTAACCCCAAATCTAAACCTAAAATCTAAACCTAACCCCAAATCTAAACCTAAAATCTAAACCTAACCCCAAATCTAAACCTAAAATCTAAACCTAACCCCAAATCTAAACCTAACCCCAAATCTAAACCTAACCGCAAATCTAAACCTAAAATCTAAACCTAACCCCAAATCTAAACCTAATATCTAAACCTAACCCCAAATCTAAACCTAAAATCTAAACCTAACCCCAAATCTAAACCTAAAATCTAAACCTAACCCCAAATCTAAACCTAACCCCAAATCTAAACCTAAAATCTAAACCTAAACCCAAATCTAAACCTAAGCCCAACCCCTAACCCCGAATCTAAACCTAACCCCAAATCTAAACCTAACCCCAACCCCTAACTCCAAATCTAAACCTAACCCCAAATCTAAACCTAACCCCAACCCCTAACACCAAATCTAAACCTAACCCCAAATCTAAACCTAACCCCAACCCCTAACCCCAAATCTAAACCTAACACCAAATCTAAACCTAACCCCAAACCCTAACTCCAAATCTAAACCTAACCCCAAATCTAAACCTAACCGCAACCTCTAACCCCAAATCTAAAACTAACCCCAAATCTAAACCTAACCCCGACCCCTAACCCCAAATCTAAACCTAACCCCAAATCTAAAGCTAACCCCAACCCCTAACCCCAAATCTAAACCTAACCCCAAATCTAAACCTAACCCCAACCAAAACCCCAAATCTAAACCTAACCCCAGATCTAAACCTAACCCCAAATCTAAACCTAAAATCTAAACCTAACCCCAAATCTAAACCTAACCCCAAATCTAAACCTAAAATCTAAACCTAACCCCAAATCTAAACCTAACCTCAACCCCTAACCCCAAATCTAAAACTAACCCCAAATCTAAACCTAACCCCGACCCCTAACCCCAAATCTAAACCTAACCCCAAATCTAAAGCTAACCCCAACCCCTAACCCCAGATCTAAACCTAACCCCAAATCTAAACCTAAAATCTAAACCTAACCTTAAATCTAAACCTAAAATCTAAACCTAACCCCAAATCTAAACCTAACCCCAAATCTAAAGTTAAATCTAAACCTAACCCCAAATCTAAACCTAACTCAACCCCTAAACCCAAATCTAAACCTAACCACAACAACTAACCCCAAATCTAAACCTCACCCCAAATCTAAACCTAACCCCAACCCCTAACCCCAAATCTAAACCTAACCCAAACCCCTAACCCCAAATCCAAACCTAACCCCAAATCTAAACCAAACCCCAACCCCTAATCCCAACCTCTAACCCCAAATCTAAACCTAAAGCCAATTCCTAACCCCAACCCCTAACCCCAAATCTAAACCTAACCCCAACCCCTAACCCCAACACCTAACCCCAAATCTAAACCTAACCCCAAATCTAAACCTAACCCCAACCCCTAACCCCAAATCTAAACCTAAACCCAAATCTAAACCTAACCCCAATCTCTAACCCCAGATCTAAACCTAACCCCAAATCTAAACCTAACCCCAAACCTTAACCCCAAACCTAAACCTAACCCCAAATCTAAACCTAACCCCAAACCCTAACCCCAACCCCTAACGCCAACCCCTAACCCCAAATCTAAACCTAACCACAACCCCTAACCCCAAATCTAAACCTAACCCCAAATCTAAACCTAACCCCAACCCCTAACCCCAAATCTAAACCTAACCCCAAATCTAAACCTAACCCCAACCCCTAACCCCAAATCTAAACCTAACCCCAAATCTAAACCTAACCTCAATCCCTGACCCCAATTCTAAACCTAACCCCAAATCTAAACCTAACCGCCAACCCCTACCCCCAAATCTAAACCTAACCCCAAATCTAAACCTAACCCCAACCCCTAACCCCAAATATAAACCTAACCCCAAATCTTAACCTAAACCCAACCCCTAACTCCAAATCTAAACCTAACCCCAAATATAAACCTAACCCCAACCCCTAACCCCAACCCCTAACCCCAAATCTAAACCTAACCCCAATTCTAAACCTAACCCCAAATCTAAACCTAAAATCTAAACCTAACCCCAAATCTAAACCTAACCCCAACCCCTAACCCCAAATCTAACCTAACCCCAAATCTAAACCTAACCCCAACCCCTAACCCCAAACCTAAACCTAAACAAAGTCTAAACCTAACCCCAACCCCTAACCCCAAATCTAAACCTAAAATCTAAACCTAACCACAACAACTAACCCCAAATCTAAACATCACCCCAAATCTAAACCTAACCCCAACCCCTAACCCCAAATCTAAACCTAACCCCAAATCTAAACCTAACCTCAATCCCTGACCCCAGTTCTAAACCTAACCCCAAATCTAAACCTAACCCCAAATCTAAACCTAAAATCTAAACCTAACCCCAAATCTAAACCTAAAATCTAAACCTAACCCCAAATCTAAACCTAACCCCAAATCTAAACCTAAAATCTAAACCTAACCCAAATCTAAACCTAACCCCAAATCTAAACCTAAAATCTATACCTAACCCCAAATCTAAACCTAAAATCTAAACCTAACCCCAAATCTAAACCAAACCCCAAATCTAAACCTAAAGTCTAAACCTAACCCCAAATCTAAACCTAAAATCTAAACCTAACCCCAAATCTAAACCTAAAATCTAAACCTAACCCCAAATATAAACCTAAAATCTAAACCTAACCCCAAATCTAAACCTAAAATCTAAACCTAACCCCAAATCTAAACCTAAAATCTAAACCTAACCCCAAATCTAAACCTAACCCCAAATCTAAACCTAAAATCTAAACCTAACCCCAAATCTAAACCTAAAATCTAAACCTAACCCCAAATCTAAACCTAAACTCTAAACCTAACCCCAAATCTAAACCTAACCCCAAATCTAAACCTAACCCCAACCCCTAACCCCAAATCTAAACCTAACCCCAACCCCTAACCCCAAATCTAAACCTAACCCCAAATCTAATCCTAACCCCAACCCCTAACTCCAAATCTAAACCTAACCCCAAATCTAAACCTAACCCCAAATCTAAACCTAAAATCTAAACCTAACCCCAAATCTAAACCTAACCCCAACCCCTAACCCCAAATCTAAACCTAACCCCAAATCTAAACCTAACCACAAATCTAAATCTAAAATCTAAACCTAACCCCATATCTAAACATAAAATCTAAACCTAACCCCAAATCTAAACCTAAAATCTAAACCTAACCCCAAATCTAAACCAAACCCCAAATCTAAACCTAAAATCTAAACCTAACCCCAAATCTAAACCTAAAATCTAAACCTAACCCCAAATCTAAACCTAACCCCAAATCTAAACCTAAAATCTAAACCTAACCCCAAATCTAAAACTAAAATCTAAACCTAACCCCAAATCTAAACCTAACCCCAAATCTAAACCTAAAATCTAAACCTAACCCCAAATCTAAACCTAACCTCAACCCCTAACCCCAAATCTAAACCTAACCCCAGATCTAAACCTAACCCCAACCCCAAACCCCAGTTCTAAATCTAACACCAAATCTAAACCTAAAATCTAAACCTAACCCCAAATCTAAACCTAAAATCTAAACCTAACCCCAAATCTAGATCTAAAATCTAAACCTAACCCCAAATCTAAACCTAAAATCTAAACCTAACCCAAAATCTAAACCTAAAATCTAAACCTAACCCCAAATCTAAACCAAACCCCAAATCTAAACCTAAAATCTAAACCTAACCCCAAATCTAAACCTAAAATCTAAACCTAACCCCAAATCTAAACCTAACCCCAAATCTAAACCTAAAATCTAAACCTAACCCCAAATCTAAACCTAAAATCTAAACCTAACCCCAAATCTAAACCTAAAATCTAAACCTAACCCCAAATCTAAACCTAAAATCTAAACCTAACCCCAAATCTAAACCTAACCCCAAATCTAAACCTAACCGCAAATCTAAACCTAAAATCTAAACCTAACCCCAAATCTAAACCTAATATCTAAACCTAACCCCAAATCTAAACCTAAAATCTAAACCTAACCCCAAATCTAAACCTAAAATCTAAACCTAACCCCAAATCTAAACCTAACCCCAAATCTAAACCTAAAATCTAAACCTAAACCCAAATCTAAACCTAAGCCCAACCCCTAACCCCGAATCTAAACCTAACCCCAAATCTAAACCTAACCCCAACCCCTAACTCCAAATCTAAACCTAACCCCAAATCTAAACCTAACCCCAACCCCTAACACCAAATCTAAACCTAACCCCAAATCTAAACCTAACCCCAACCCCTAACCCCAAATCTAAACCTAACACCAAATCTAAACCTAACCCCAAACCCTAACTCCAAATCTAAACCTAACCCCAAATCTAAACCTAACCGCAACCCCTAACCCCAAATCTAAAACTAACCCCAAATCTAAACCTAACCCCGACCCCTAACCCCAAATCTAAACCTAACCCCAAATCTAAAGCTAACCCCAACCCCTAACCCCAAATCTAAACCTAACCCCAAATCTAAACCTAACCCCAACCAAAACCCCAAATCTAAACCTAACCCCAGATCTAAACCTAACCCCAAATCTAAACCTAAAATCTAAACCTAACCCCAAATCTAAACCTAACCCCAAATCTAAACCTAAAATCTAAACCTAACCCCAAATCTAAACCTAACCTCAACCCCTAACCCCAAATCTAAAACTAACCCCAAATCTAAACCTAACCCCGACCCCTAACCCCAAATCTAAACCTAACCCCAAATCTAAAGCTAACCCCAACCCCTAACCCCAGATCTAAACCTAACCCCAAATCTAAACCCCAAATCTAAACCTAACCCCAACCCCTAACCCCAAATCTAAACCTAAACCCAAATCTAAAACTAACCCCAAATCTAAACCTAACCCCAAATCTAAACCTAACCCAACCCCTAAACCCAAATCTAAACCTAACCACAACAACTAACCCCAAATCTAAACATCACCCCAAATCTAAACCTAACCCCAACCCCTAACCCCAAATCTAAGCCTAACCCAAACCCCTAACCCCAAATCCAAACCTAACCCCAAATCTAAACCAAACCCCAACCCCTAATCCCAACCCCTAACCCCAAATCTAAACCTAACCCCAATTCCTAACCCCAACCCCTAACCCCAAATCTAAACCTAACCCCAACCCCTAACCCCAACACCTAACCCCAAATCTAAACCTAACCCCAAACCTAAACCTAACCCCAACCCCTAACCCCAAATCTAAACCTAACCCCAAATCTAAAACTAACCCCAACCTCTAACCCCAGATCTAAACCTAACCCCAGATCTAAACCTAACCCCAAACCTTAACCCCAAACCTAAACCTAACCCCAAATCTAAACCTAACCCCAAACCCTAACCCCAACCTCTAACGCCAACTCCTAACCCCAAATCTAAACCTAACCCCAACCCCTAACCCCAAATCTAAACCTAACCCCAAATCTAAACCTAACCCCAACCCCTAACCCCAAATCTAAACCTAACCCCAAATCTAAACCTAACCCCAACCCCTAACCCCAAATCTAAACCTAACCCCAAATCTAAACCTAACCTCAATCCCTGACCCCAATTCTAAACCTAACCCCAAATCTAAACCTAACCGCCAACCCCTACCCCCAAATCTAAACCTAACCCCAAATCTAAACCTAACACCAACCCCTAACACCAAATATAAACCTAATTCCAAATCTTAACCTAAACCAAACCCCTAACCCCAAATCTAAATCTAACCCCAAATCTAAACCTAACCCCAACCCCTAACCCCAACCCCTAACCCCAAATCTAAACCTAACCCCAAATCTAAACCTAACCCGAAATCTAAACCTAAAATCTAAACGTAACCCCAAATCTAAACCTAACCCCAACCCCTAACCCCAAATCTAACCTAACCCCAAATCTAAACCTAACCCCAACCCCTAACCCCAAATCTAAACCTAAACAAAGTCTAAACCTAACCCCAACCCCTAACCCCAAATCTAAACCTAACCCCAAATTTCAACCTAACCCCAACCCCTAACCCCAAATCTAAACCCCAACCCCAAATCTAAACCTAACCCCAACCCCTAACCCCAAATCTAAACCTAACCCCAAATCTAAACCTAACCTCAATCCCTGACCCAAGTTCTAAACCTAACCCCAAATCTAAACCTAAAAATTAAACCTAACCCCAAATCTAAACCTAAAATCTAAACCTAACCCCAAATCTAAACCTAAAATCTAAACCGAACCCCAAATCTAAACCAAACCCCAAATCTAAACCTAAAATCTAAACCTAACCCCAAATCTAAACCTAAAATCTAAACCGAACCCCAAATCTAAACCAAACCCCAAATCTAAACCTAAAATCTAAACCTAACCCCAAATCTAAACCTAAAATCTAAACCTAACCCCAAATCTAAACCTAACCCCAAATCTAAACCTGAAATCTAAACCTAACCCCAAATCTAAACCTAAAATCTAAACCTAACCCCAAATCTAAACCTAACTCCAAATCTAAACCTAACATCTAAACCTAACCCCAAATCTAAACCTAAAATCTAAACCTAACCCCAAATCTAAACCTAAAATCTAAACCTAACCCCAAATCTAAACCTAACCCCAAATCTAAACCTAAAATCTAAACCTAACCCCAAATCTAAACCTAACCCCAACCCCTAACCCCAAATCTAAACCTAACCCCAAATCTAAACCTAACCCCAATCCCTAACTCCAAATCTAAACCAAACCCCAAATCTAAACCTAACCCCAACCCCTAACACGAAATCTAAACCTAACCCCAAATCTAAAGCTAACCCCAACCCCTAACCCCAAATCTAAACCTAACCCCAAATCTAAACCTAACCCCAAATCTAAATCTAAAATCTAAACCTAACCCCATATCTAAACATAAAATCTAAACCTAACCCCAAATCTAAACCTAAAATCTAAACCTAACCCCAAATCTAAACCAAACCCCAAATCTAAACCTAAAATCTAAACCTAACCCCAAATCTAAACCTAAAATCTAAACCTAACCCCAAATCTAAACCTAACCCCAAATCTAAACCTAAAATCTAAACCTAACCCCAAATCTAAACCTATAATCTAAACCTAACCCCAAATCTAAACCTAACCCCAAATCTAAACCTAAAATCTAAACCTAACACCAAATCTAAACCTAACCTCAACCCCTAACCCCAAATCTAAACCTAACCCCGGATCTAAACCTAACCCCAACCCCAAACCCCAGTTCTAAATCTAACACCAAATCTAAACCTAAAATCTAAACCTAACCCCAAATCTAAACCTAAAATCTAAACCTAACCCCAAATCTAGATCTAAAATCTAAACTTAACCCCAAATATAAACCTAAAATCTAAACCTAACCCAAAATCTAAACCCCAAATCTAACCTAACCCCAAATCTAAAGCTAACCCCAACCCCTAACCCCAAATCTAAACCTAACCCCAAATCTAAACCTAAAATCTAAACCTAACCCCAAATCTAAACCTAACCCCAAATCTAAACCTAAAATCTAAACCTAACCCCAAATCTAAACCTAAAATCTAAACCTAACCCCAAATCTAAACCTAAAATCTAAACCTAACCCCAAATCTAAACCTAAAATCTAAACCTAACCCCAAATCTAAACCTAACCCCAAATCTAAACCTAACCCCAAATCTAAACCTAAAATCTAAACCTAACCCCAAATCTAAACCTAATATCTAAACCTAACCCCAAATCTAAACCTAAAATCTAAACCTAACCCCAAATCTAAACCTAAAATCTAAACCTAACCCCAAATCTAAACCTAACCCCAAATCTAAACCTAAAATCTAAACCTAACCCCAAATCTAAACCTAACCCCAACCCCTAACCCCAAATCTAAACCTAACCCCAAATCTAAACCTAACACCAACCCCTAACTCCAAATCTAAACCTAACCCCAAATCTAAACCTAACCCCAACCCCTAACACCAAATCTAAACCTAACCCCAAATCTAAACCTAACCCCAACCCCTAACCCCAAATCTAAACCTAACCCCAAATCTAAAGCTAACCCCAACCCCTAACCCCAAATCTAAACCTAACCCCAAATCTAAACCTAACCCCAACCAAAACCCCAAATCTAAACCTAACCCCAGATCTAAACCTAACCCCAAATCTAAACCTAAAATCTAAACCTAACCCCAAATCTAAACCTAACCCCAAATCTAAACCTAAAATCTAAACCTAACCCCAAATCTAAACCTAACCTCAACCCCTAACCCCAAATCTAAAACTAACCCCAAATCTAAACCTAACCCCGACCCCTAACCCCAAATCTAAACCTAACCCCAAATCTAAAGCTAACCCCAACCCCTAACCCCAAATCTAAACCTAACCCCAACCAAAACCCCAAATCTAAACCTAACCCCAGATCTAAACCTAACCCCAAATCTAAACCCCAAATCTAAACCTAACCCCAACCCCTAACCCCAAATCCAAACCTAACCCCAAATCTAAACCAAACCCCAACCCCTAATCCCAACCCCTAACCCCAAATCTAAACCTAAACCAAACCCCTAACCCCAAATCCAAACCTAACCCCAAATCTAAACCAAACCCCAACCCCTAATCCCAAACCCTAACCCCAAATCTAAACCTAACCCCAATTCCTAACCCCAACCCCTAACCCCAAATCTAAACCTAACCCCAACCCCTAACCCCAACACCTAACCCCAAATCTAAACCTAACCCCAAATCTAAACCTAACCCCAACCCCTAACCCCAAATCTAAACCTAACCCCAAATCTAAAACTAACCCCAACCTCTAACCCCAGATCTAAACCTAACCCCAGATCTAAACCTAACCCCAAACCTTAACCCCAAACCTAAACCTAACCCCAAATCTAAACCTAACCCCAAACCCTAACCCCAACCCCTAACGCCAACCCCTAACCCCAAATCTAAACCTAACCCCAACCCCTAACCGCAAATCTAAACCTAACCCCAAATCTAAACCTAACCCCAACCCCTAACCCCAAATCTAAACCTAACCCCAAATCTATACCTAACCCCAAATCTAAACCCCAAATCTAAACCTAACCCCAAATCTAAACCTAACCTCAATCCCTGACCCCAATTCTAAACCTAACCCCAAATCTAAACCTAACCGCCAACCCCTAACCCCAAATCTAAACCTAACCCCAAATCTAAACCTAACCCCAACCTCTAACCCCAAATATAAACCTAACCCCAAATCTTAACCTAAACCCAACCCCTAACCCCAAATCTAAACCTAACCCCAAATCTAAACCTAACCCCAACCTCTAACCCCAGCCCCTAACCCCAAATCTAAACCTAACCCCAAATCTAAACCTAAAATCTAAACCTAACCCCAAATCTAAACCTAACCCCAACCCCTAACCCCAAATCTAACCTAACCCCAAATCTAAACCTAACCCCAACCCCTAACCCCAAATCTAAACCTAAACAAAGTCTAAACCTAACCCCAACCCCTAACCCCAAATCTAAACCTAACCCTAAATTTAAACCTAACCCCAACCCCTAACCCCAAATCTAAACCTAACCCCAAATCTAAGCCTAACCTCAATCCCTGACCCAAGTTCTAAACCTAACCCCAACTCTAAACCTAACCCCAAATCTAAACCTAAAAATTAAACCTAACCCCAAATCTAAACCTAAAATCTAAACCTAACCCCAAATCTAAACCTAAAATCTAAACCTAACCCCAAATCTAAACCAAACCCCAAATCTAAACCTAAAATCTAAACCTAACCCCAAATCTAAACCTAAAATCTAAACCTAACCCCAAATCTAAACCTAAAATCTAAACCTAACCCCAAATCTAAACCTAAAATCTAAACCTAACCCCAAATCTAAACCTAACCCCAAATCTAAACCTAACATCTAAACCTAACCCCAAATCTAAACCTAAAATCTAAACCTAACCCCAAATCTAAACCTAAAATCTAAACCTAACCCCAAATCTAAACCTAACCCCAAATCTAAACCTAAAATCTAAACCTAACCCCAAATCTAAACCTAACCCCAACCCCTAACCCCAAATCTAAACCTAACCCCAAATCTAAACCTAACCCCAACCCCTAACACCAAATCTAAACCTAACCCCAAATCTAAACCTAACCCCAACCCCTAACACCAAATCTAAACCTAACCCCAAATCTAAACCTAACCCCAACCCCTAACCCCAAATCTAAACCTAACCCCAAATCTAAACCTAACCCCGACCCCTAACCCCAAATCTAAACCTAACCCCAAATCTAAAGCTAACCCCAACCCCTAACCCCAAATCTAAACCTAACCCCAAATCTAAACCTAACCCCAACCCCTAACCCCAAATCTAAACCTAACCCCAAATCTAAACCTAACCCCGACCCCTAACCCCAAATCTAAACCTAACCCCAAATCTAAAGCTAACCCCAACCCCTAACCCCAAATCTAAACCTAACCCCAAATCTAAACCTAACCCCAACCAAAACCCCAAATCTAAACCTAACCCCAGATCTAAACCTAAAATCTAATCCTAACCCCAAATCTAAACCTAAAATCTAAACCTAACCCCAAATCTAAACCTAAAATCTAAACCTAACCCCAAATCTAAACCAAACCCCAAATCTAAACCTAAAATCTAAACCTAACCCCAAATCTAAACCTAATATCTAAACCTAACCCCAAATCTAAACCTAAAATCTAAACCTAACCCCAAATCTAAACCTAACCCCAAATCTAAACCTAAAATCTAAACCTAACCCCAAATCTAAACCTATAATCTAAACCTAACCCCAAATCTAAACCTAACCCCAAATCTAAACCTAAAATCTAAACCTAACCCCAAATCTAAACCTAACCTCAACCCCTAACCCCAAATCTAAACCTAACCCCAGATCTAAACCTAACCCCAACCCCAAACCCCAGTTCTAAATCTAACACCAAATCTAAACCTAAAATCTAAACCTAACCCCAAATCTAGATCTAAAATCTAAACCTAACCCCAAATCTAAACCTAAAATCTAAACCTAACCCAAAATCTAAACCTAAAATCTAAACCTAACCCCAAATCTAAACCAAACCCCAAATCTAAACCTAAAATCTAAACCTAACCCCAAATCTAAACCTAAAATCTAAACCTAACCCCAAATCTAAACCTAACCCCAAATCTAAACCTAAAATCTAAACCTAACCCCAAATCTAAACCTAAAATCTAAACCTAACCCCAAATCTAAACCTAAAATCTAAACCTAACCCCAAATCTAAACCTAACCCCAAATCTAAACCTAACCGCAAATCTAAACCTAAAATCTAAACCTAACCCCAAATCTAAACCTAATATCTAAACCTAACCCCAAATCTAAACCTAAAATCTAAACCTAACCCCAAATCTAAACCTAAAATCTAAACCTAACCCCAAATCTAAACCTAACCCCAAATCTAAACCTAAAATCTAAACCTAACCCCAAATCTTAACCTAACCCCAACCCCTAACCCCAAATCTAAACCTAACCCCAAATCTAAACCTAACCCTAACCCCTAACCCCAAATCTAAACCTAACCCCAAATCTAAACCTAACCCCAACCCCTACCCCCAAATCTAAACCTAACCCCAAATCTAAACCTAACCCCAACCCCTAACACCAAATCTAAACCTAACACCAAATCTAAACCTAACCCCAACCCCTAACCCCAAATCTAAACCTAACCCCAAATCTAAACCTAACCCCAAACCCTAACTCCAAATCTAAACCTAACCCCAAATCTAAACCTAACCGCAACCCCTAACCCCAAATCTAAAACTAACCCCAAATCTAAACCTAACCCCGACCCCTAACCCCAAATCTAAACCTAACCCCAAATCTAAAGCTAACCCCAACCCCTAACCCCAAATCTAAACCTAACCCCAAATCTAAACCTAACCCCAACCAAAACCCCAAATCTAAACCTAACCCCAGATCTAAACCTAACCCCAAATCTAAACCTAAAATCTAAACCTAACCCCAAATCTAAACCTAACCCCAAATCTAAACCTAAAATCTAAACCTAACCCCAAATCTAAACCTAACCTCAACCCCTAACCCCAAATCTAAAACTAACCCCAAATCTAAACCTAACCCCGACCCCTAACCCCAAATCTAAACCTAACCCCAAATCTAAAGCTAACCCCAACCCCTAACCCCAAATCTAAACCTAACCCCAAATCTAAACCTAACCCCAACCAAAACCCCAAATCTAAACCTAACCCCAGATCTAAACCTAACCCCAAATCTAAACCCCAAATCTAAACCTAACCCCAACCACTAACCCCAAATCTAAACCTAAACCCAAATCTAAAACTAACCCCAAATCTAAACCTAACCCCAAATCTAAACCTAACCCAACCCCTAAACCCAAATCTAAACCTAACCACAACAACTAACCCCAAATCTAAACATCACCCCAAATCTAAACCTAACCCCAACCCCTAACCCCAAATCTAAACCTAACCCAAACCCCTAACCCCAAATCCAAACCTAACCCCAAATCTAAACCAAACCCCAACCCCTAATCCCAACCCCTAACCCCAAATCTAAACCTAACCCCAATTCCTAACCCCAACCCCTAACCCAAATCTAAACCTAACCCCAACCCCTAACCCCAACACCTAACCCCAAATCTAAACCTAACCCCAAATCTAAACCTAACCCCAACCCCTAACCCCAAATCTAAACCTAACCCCAAATCTAAAACTAACCCCAACCTCTAACCCCAGATCTAAACCTAACCCCAGATCTAAACCTAACCCCAAACCTTAACCCCAAAACTAAACCTAACCCCAAATCTAAACCTAACCCCAAACCCTAACCCCAACCCCTAACGCCAACCCCTAACCCCAAATCTAAACCTAACCCCAACCCCTAACCGCAAATCTAAACCTAACCCCAAATCTAAACCTAACCCCAACCCCTAACCCCAAATCTAAACCTAACCCCAAATCTAAACCTAACCCCAACCCCTAACCCCAAATCTAAACCTAACCCCAAATCTAAACCTAACCTCAATCCCTGACCCCAATTCTAAACCTAACCCCAAATCTAAACCTAACCGCCAACCCCTAACCCCAAATCTAAACCTAACCTGAAATCTAAACTTAACCCCAACCTCTAACCCCAAATATAAACCTAACCCCAAATCTTAACCTAAACCCAACCCCTAACCCCAAATCTAAACCTAACCCCAAATCTAAACCTAACCCCAACCCCTAACCCCAACCCCTAACCCCAAATCTAAACCTAACCCCAAATCTAAACCTAATCCCAACCCCTAACCCCAAATCTAACCTAACCCCAAATCTAAACCTAACCCCAACCCCTAACCCCAAATCTAAACCTAAACAAAGTCTAAACCTAACCCCAACCCCTAACCCCAAATCTAAACCTAACCCCAAATTTAAACCTAACCCCAACCCCTAACCCCAAATCTAAACCCCAACCCCAAATCTAAACCTAACCCCAACCCCTAACCCCAAATCTAAACCTAACCCCAAATCTAAACCTAACCTCAATCCCTGACCCAAGTTCTAAACCTAACCCCAAATCTAAACCTAACCCCAAATCTAAACCTAACCCCAAACCCTAACTCCAAATCTAAACCTAACCCCAAATCTAAACCTAACCGCAACCCCTAACCCCAAATCTAAAACTAACCCCAAATCTAAACCTAACCCCGACCCCTAACCCCAAATCTAAACCTAACCCCAAATCTAAAGCTAACCCCAACCCCTAACCCCAAATCTAAACCTAACCCCAAATCTAAACCTAACCCCAACCAAAACCCCAAATCTAAACCTAACCCCAGATCTAAACCTAACCCCAAATCTAAACCCCAAATCTAAACCTAACCCCAGATCTAAACCTAACCCCAAATCTAAACCTAAAATCTAAACCTAACCCCAAATCTAAACCTAACCCCAAATCTAAACCTAAAATCTAAACCTAACCCCAAATCTAAACCTAACCTCAACCCCTAACCCCAAATCTAAACCTAACCCCAGATCTAAACCTAACCCCAACCCCAAACCCCAGTTCTAAATCTAACACCAAATCTAAACCTAAAATCTAAACCTAACCCCAAATCTAAACCTAAAATCTAAACCTAACCCCAAATCTAAACCTAACCCCAAATCTAAACCTAAAATCTAAACCTAACCCCAAATCTAAACCTAAAATCTAAACCTAACACCAAATCTAAACCTAAAATCTAAACCTAACCCCAAATCTAAACCTAACCCCAAATCTAAACCTAACCCCAAATCTAAACCTAAAATCTAAACCTAACCCCAAATCTAAACCTAAAATCTAAACCTAACCCCAAATCTAAACCTAACCCCAAATATAAACCTAAAATCTACACCTAACCCCTAATCTAAACCTAAAATCTAAACCTAACCCCAAATCTAAACCTAAAATCTAAACGTAACCCGAAATCTAAACCTAACCCCAAATCTAAACCTAAAATCTAAACCTAACCCCAAATCTAAACCTAAAATCTAAACCTAACCCCAAATCTAAACCTAAAATCTAAACCTAACCCCAAATCTAAACCTAACTCCAAATCTAAACCTAAAATCTAAACCTAACCCCAAATCTAAACCTAAAATCTAAACCTAACCCCAAATCTAAACCTATAATCTAAACCTAAAATCTAAACCTAACCCCAAATCAAAACTTAATATCTAAACCTAACCCCAAATCTAAACCTAACCCCAAATCTAAACCTAAAATCTAAACCTAACCCCAAATCTAAACCTAAAATCTAAACCTAACCCCAAATCTAAACCTAAAATCTAAACCTAACCCCAAATCTAAACCTAAAATCTAAACGTAACCCGAAATCTAAACCTAACCCCAAATCTAAATCTAAAATCTAAACCTAAAATCTAAACCTAACCCCAAATCTAAACCTAAAATCTAAACCTAACCCCAAATCTAAACCTAAAATCTAAACCTAACCCCAAATCTAAACCTAAAATCTAAACCTAACCCCAAATCTAAACCTAACTCCAAATCTAAACCTAAAATCTAAACCTAACCCCAAATCTAAACCTAAAATCTAAACCTAACCCCAAATCTAAACCTAAAATCTAAACCTAACCCCAAATCAAAACCTAATATCTAAACCTAACCCCAAATCTAAACCTAAAATCTAAACCTAACCCCAAATCTAAACCTAACCCCAAATCTAAACCTAAAATCTAAACCTAACCCCAAATCTAAAACTAAAATCTAACCCCAAATCTAAACCTAACCCCAAATCTAAACCCCAAATCTAAACCTAACCCCAAATCTAAACCTAACCCCAACCCCTAACCCCAAATCTAAACCTAACCCCAAATCTAAACCTAACCCCAACCCCTAACCCCAAATCTAAACCTAACCCCAAATCTCAACCTAACATCAACCCCTAACCCCAAATCTAAACCTAACCCCAAATCTAAACCCCAAAATCTAAACCTAACCCCAAATCTAATCCTAACCCCAAATCTAAACCTAAACCCAACCCCTAACTCCAAATCTAAACCTAACCCCAAATCTAAACCTAACCCCAAATCTAAACCCCAAAATCTAAACCTAACCCCAAATCTAAACCTAACTCCAAATCTAAACCTAAAATCTAAACCTAACCCCAAATCTAAACCTAAGCCCAACCCCTAACCCCAAATCTAAACCTAACCCCAAATCTAAACCTAACCCCAAATCTAAACCTAAAATCTAAACCTAACCCCAAATCTAAACCTAAAATCTAAACC